>NW_027367397.1:0-58557 GCF_046119375.1 Phyllobates terribilis | reverse complement strand
CGTCCAGAAATGTTTGAAGCTACTGACTGAATGAAAGGAGCTGGCATCTCACTCTCTTTGAATCTTCTTTATCATGCTAGGATTAGCAGGAAAAAGCTAAAAATTTCAGAATTGCACCGTGCAATGTGGAGATAATACTGTTTGTGCATTTACAATATTCATTGATTTTTGCCATTGAAAAACATGTTTTTCATATACCAGAAATGTTTGAAGCTACTGACTGAATGAAAGGAGCTGGCATCTCACTCTCTTTGAATCTTCTTTATCATGCTAGGATTAGCAGGAAAAAGCAAAAAATTTCAGAATTGCACCTTGCAATGTGGAGATTATTACTGTTTGTGCATTTACAATATTCATTGATTTTTGCCATTGAAAAACGTCCAGAAATGTTTGAAGCTACTGACTGAATGAAGGAGCTGGCATCTCACTCTCTTTGAATCTTCTTTATCATGCTAGGATTAACAGGAAAAAGCTAAAAATTTCAGAATTGCACTTGCAATGTGGAGATATTACTGTTTGTGCATTTACAATATTCATTGATTTTTGCCATTGAAAAATTTTTTTTCATATACCAGAAATGTTTGAAGCTACTGACTGAATGAAAAGGAGCTGGGCATCTCACTCTCTTTGAATCTTCTTTATCATGCTAGGAATTGCAGGAAAAAGCAAAAAATTTCAGAATTGCACGTGCAATGTGGAGATATTACTGTTTGTGCATTTACAATATTCATTGATTTTTGCCATTGAAAAACTGTTTTTCATATCCCAGAAATGTTTGAAGCTACTGACTGAATGAAAGGAGCTGGCATCTCACTCTCTTTGAATCTTCTTTATCATGCTAGGATTAGCAGGAAAAAGCTAAAAATTTCAGAATTGCACCGTGCAATGTGGAGATATTACTGTTTGTGCATTTACAATATTCATTGATTTTTGCCATTGAAAAACATGTTTTTCATATACCAGAAATGTTTGAAGCTACTGACTGAATGAAAGGAGCTGCATCTCACTCTCTTTGAATCTTCTTTATCATGCTAGGCTTAGCAGGAAAAAGCTAAAAATTTCAGAATTGCACCTTGCAATGTGGAGATATTACTGTTTGTGCATTTACAATATTCATTGATTTTTGCCATTGAAAAACGTCCAGAAATGTTTGAAGCTACTGACTGAATGAAAGGAGCTGGCATCTCACTCTCTTTGAATCTTCTTTATCATGCTAGGATTAGCAGGAAAAAGCTAAAAATTTCAGAATTGCACCTTGCAATGTGGAGATATTACTGTTTGTGCATTTACAATATTCATTGATTTTTGCCATTGAAAAACATGTATCCAGAAATGTTTGAAGCTACTGACTGAATGAAAGGAGCTGGCATCTCACTCTCTTTGAATCTTCTTTATCATGCTAGGATTAGCAGGAAAAAGCTAAAAATTTCAGAATTGCACCTTGCAATGTGGAGATATTACTGTTTGTGCATTTACAATATTCATTGATTTTTGCCATTGAAAAACGTCCAGAAATGTTTGAAGCTACTGACTGAATGAAAGGAGCTGGCATCTCACTCTCTTTGAATCTTCTTTATCATGCTAGGATTAGCAGGAAAAAGCTAAAAATTTCAGAATTGCACCGTGCAATGTGGAGATATTACTGTTTGTGCATTTACAATATTCATTGATTTTTGCCATTGAAAAACATGTTTTTCATATACCAGAAATGTTTGAAGCTACTGACTGAATGAAAGGAGCTGGCATCTCACTCTCTTTGAATCTTCTTTATCATGCTAGGATTAGCAGGAAAAAGCTAAAAATTTCAGAATTGCACCTTGCAATGTGGAGATATTACTGTTTGTGCATTTACAATATTCATTGATTTTTGCCATTGAAAAACGTCCAGAAATGTTTGAAGCTACTGACTGAATGAAAGGAGCTGGCATCTCACTCTCTTTGAATCTTCTTTATCATGCTAGGATTAGCAGGAAAAAGCAAAAAATTTCAGAATTGCACCGTGCAATGTGGAGATATTACTGTTTGTGCATTTACAATATTCATTGATTTTTGCCATTGAAAAACATGTTTTTCATATACCAGAAATGTTTGAAGCTACTGACTGAATGAAAGGAGCTGGCATCTCACTCTCTTTGAATCTTCTTTATCATGCTAGGATTAACAGGAAAAAGCAAAAAATTTCAGAATTGCACCTTGCAATGTGGAGATATTACTGTTTGTGCATTTACAATATTCATTGATTTTTGCCATTGAAAAACATGTTTTTCATATACCAGAAATGTTTGAAGCTACTGACTGAATGAAAGGAGCTGGCATCTCACTCTCTTTGAATCTTCTTTATCATGCTAGGATTAGCAGGAAAAAGCTAAAAATTTCAGAATTGCACCGTGCAATGTGGAGATATTACTGTTTGTGCATTTACAATATTCATTGATTTTTGCCATTGAAAAACGTCCAGAAATGTTTGAAGCTACTGACTGAATGAAAGGAGCTGGCATCTCACTCTCTTTGAATCTTCTTTATCATGCTAGGATTAGCAGGAAAAAGCTAAAAATTTCAGAATTGCACCTTGCAATGTGGAGATATTACTGTTTGTGCATTTACAATATTCATTGATTTTTGCCATTGAAAAACATGTTTTTCATATACCAGAAATGTTTGAAGCTACTGACTGAATGAAAGGAGCTGGCATCTCACTCTCTTTGAATCTTCTTTATCATGCTAGGATTAACAGGAAAAAGCTAAAAATTTCAGAATTGCACCGTGCAATGTGGAGATATTACTGTTTGTGCATTTACAATATTCATTGATTTTTGCCATTGAAAAACGTCCAGAAATGTTTGAAGCTACTGACTGAATGAAAGGAGCTGGCATCTCACTCTCTTTGAATCTTCTTTATCATGCTAGGATTAGCAGGAAAAAGCAAAAAATTTCAGAATTGCACCTTGCAATGTGGAGATATTACTGTTTGTGCATTTACAATATTCATTGATTTTTGCCATTGAAAAACATGTTTTTCATATACCAGAAATGTTTGAAGCTACTGACTGAATGAAAGGAGCTGGCATCTCACTCTCTTTGAATCTTCTTTATCATGCTAGGATTAGCAGGAAAAAGCTAAAAATTTCAGAATTGCACCGTGCAATGTGGAGATATTACTGTTTGTGCATTTACAATATTCATTGATTTTTGCCATTGAAAAACATGTTTTTCATATACCAGAAATGTTTGAAGCTACTGACTGAATGAAAGGAGCTGGCATCTCACTCTCTTTGAATCTTCTTTATCATGCTAGGATTAACAGGAAAAAGCTAAAAATTTCAGAATTGCACCGTGCAATGTGGAGATATTACTGTTTGTGCATTTACAATATTCATTGATTTTTGCCATTGAAAAACATGTTTTTCATATACCAGAAATGTTTGAAGCTACTGACTGAATGAAAGGAGCTGGCATCTCACTCTCTTTGAATCTTCTTTATCATGCTAGGATTAGCAGGAAAAAGCAAAAAATTTCAGAATTGCACCGTGCAATGTGGAGATATTACTGTTTGTGCATTTACAATATTCATTGATTTTTGCCATTGAAAAACATGTTTTTCATATACCAGAAATGTTTGAAGCTACTGACTGAATGAAAGGAGCTGGCATCTCACTCTCTTTGAATCTTCTTTATCATGCTAGGATTAACAGGAAAAAGCAAAAAAATTTCAGAATTGCACCTTGCAATGTGGAGATATTACTGTTTGTGCATTTACAATATTCATTGATTTTTGCCATTGAAAAACATGTTTTTCATATACCAGAAATGTTTGAAGCTACTGACTGAATGAAAGGAGCTGGCATCTCACTCTCTTTGAATCTTCTTTATCATGCTAGGATTAACAGGAAAAAGCTAAAAATTTCAGAATTGCACCGTGCAATGTGGAGATATTACTGTTTGTGCATTTACAATATTCATTGATTTTTGCCATTGAAAAACGTCCAGAAATGTTTGAAGCTACTGACTGAATGAAAGGAGCTGGCATCTCACTCTCTTTGAATCTTCTTTATCATGCTAGAATTAGCAGGAAAAAGCTAAAAATTTCAGAATTGCACCTTGCAATGTGGAGATATTACTGTTTGTGCATTTACAATATTCATTGATTTTTGCCATTGAAAAACATGTTTTTCATATACCAGAAATGTTTGAAGCTACTGACTGAATGAAAGGAGCTGGCATCTCACTCTCTTTGAATCTTCTTTATCATGCTAGGATTAACAGGAAAAAGCTAAAAATTTCAGAATTGCACCGTGCAATGTGGAGATATTACTGTTTGTGCATTTACAATATTCATTGATTTTTGCCATTGAAAAACGTCCAGAAATGTTTGAAGCTACTGACTGAATGAAAGGAGCTGGCATCTCACTCTCTTTGAATCTTCTTTATCATGCTAGGATTAGCAGGAAAAAGCAAAAAATTTCAGAATTGCACCTTGCAATGTGGAGATATTACTGTTTGTGCATTTACAATATTCATTGATTTTTGCCATTGAAAAACATGTTTTTCATATACCAGAAATGTTTGAAGCTACTGACTGAATGAAAGGAGCTGGCATCTCACTCTCTTTGAATCTTCTTTATCATGCTAGGATTAGCAGGAAAAAGCTAAAAATTTCAGAATTGCACCGTGCAATGTGGAGATATTACTGTTTGTGCACTTACAATATTCATTGATTTTTGCCATTGAAAAACATGTTTTTCATATACCAGAAATGTTTGAAGCTACTGACTGAATGAAAGGAGCTGGCATCTCACTCTCTTTGAATCTTCTTTATCATGCTAGGATTAACAGGAAAAAGCTAAAAATTTCAGAATTGCACCGTGCAATGTGGAGATATTACTGTTTGTGCATTTACAATATTCATTGATTTTTGCCATTGAAAAACATGTTTTTCATATACCAGAAATGTTTGAAGCTACTGACTGAATGAAAGGAGCTGGCATCTCACTCTCTTTGAATCTTCTTTATCATGCTAGGATTAACAGGAAAAAGCAAAAAATTTCAGAATTGCACCTTGCAATGTGGAGATATTACTGTTTGTGCATTTACAATATTCATTGATTTTTGCCATTGAAAAACATGTTTTTCATATACCAGAAATGTTTGAAGCTACTGACTGAATGAAAGGAGCTGGCATCTCACTCTCTTTGAATCTTCTTTATCATGCTAGGATTAACAGGAAAAAGCTAAAAATTTCAGAATTGCACCGTGCAATGTGGAGATATTACTGTTTGTGCATTTACAATATTCATTGATTTTTGCCATTGAAAAACGTCCAGAAATGTTTGAAGCCACTGACTGAATGAAAGGAGCTGGCATCTCACTCTCTTTGAATCTTCTTTATCATGCTAGGATTAGCAGGAAAAAGCTAAAAATTTCAGAATTGCACCTTGCAATGTGGAGATATTACTGTTTGTGCATTTACAATATTCATTGATTTTTGCCATTGAAAAACATGTTTTTCATATACCAGAAATGTTTGAAGCTACTGACTGAATGAAAGGAGCTGGCATCTCACTCTCTTTGAATCTTCTTTATCATGCTAGGATTAACAGGAAAAAGCTAAAAATTTCAGAATTGCACCGTGCAATGTGGAGATATTACTGTTTGTGCATTTACAATATTCATTGATTTTTGCCATTGAAAAACGTCCAGAAATGTTTGAAGCTACTGACTGAATGAAAGGAGCTGGCATCTCACTCTCTTTGAATCTTCTTTATCATGCTAGGATTAGCAGGAAAAAGCAAAAAATTTCAGAATTGCACCTTGCAATGTGGAGATATTACTGTTTGTGCATTTACAATATTCATTGATTTTTGCCATTGAAAAACATGTTTTTCATATACCAGAAATGTTTGAAGCTACTGACTGAATGAAAGGAGCTGGCATCTCACTCTCTTTGAATCTTCTTTATCATGCTAGGATTAGCAGGAAAAAGCTAAAAATTTCAGAATTGCACCGTGCAATGTGGAGATATTACTGTTTGTGCATTTACAATATTCATTGATTTTTGCCATTGAAAAACATGTTTTTCATATACCAGAAATGTTTGAAGCTACTGACTGAATGAAAGGAGCTGGCATCTCACTCTCTTTGAATCTTCTTTATCATGCTAGGATTAACAGGAAAAAGCTAAAAATTTCAGAATTGCACCTTGCAATGTGGAGATATTACTGTTTGTGCATTTACAATATTCATTGATTTTTGCCATTGAAAAACATGTTTTTCATATACCAGAAATGTTTGAAGCTACTGACTGAATGAAAGGAGCTGGCATCTCACTCTCTTTGAATCTTCTTTATCATGCTAGGATTAGCAGGAAAAAGCAAAAAATTTCAGAATTGCACCGTGCAATGTGGAGATATTACTGTTTGTGCATTTACAATATTCATTGATTTTTGCCATTGAAAAACATGTTTTTCATATACCAGAAATGTTTGAAGCTACTGACTGAATGAAAGGAGCTGGCATCTCACTCTCTTTGAATCTTCTTTATCATGCTAGGATTAACAGGAAAAAGCTAAAAATTTCAGAATTGCACCTTGCAATGTGGAGATATTACTGTTTGTGCATTTACAATATTCATTGATTTTTGCCATTGAAAAACATGTTTTTCATATACCAGAAATGTTTGAAGCTACTGACTGAATGAAAGGAGCTGGCATCTCACTCTCTTTGAATCTTCTTTATCATGCTAGGATTAACAGGAAAAAGCTAAAAAATTTCAGAATTGCACCGTGCAATGTGGAGATATTACTGTTTGTGCATTTACAATATTCATTGATTTTTGCCATTGAAAAACGTCCAGAAATGTTTGAAGCTACTGACTGAATGAAAGGAGCTGGCATCTCACTCTCTTTGAATCTTCTTTATCATGCTAGGATTAGCAGGAAAAAGCTAAAAATTTCAGAATTGCACCGTGCAATGTGGAGATATTACTGTTTGTGCATTTACAATATTCATTGATTTTTGCCATTGAAAAACATGTTTTTCATATACCAGAAATGTTTGAAGCTACTGACTGAATGAAAGGAGCTGGCATCTCACTCTCTTTGAATCTTCTTTATCATGCTAGGATTAACAGGAAAAAGCTAAAAATTTCAGAATTGCACCGTGCAATGTGGAGATATTACTGTTTGTGCATTTACAATATTCATTGATTTTTGCCATTGAAAAACATGTTTTTCATATACCAGAAATGTTTGAAGCTACTGACTGAATGAAAGGAGCTGGCATCTCACTCTCTTTGAATCTTCTTTATCATGCTAGGATTAGCAGGAAAAAGCAAAAAATTTCAGAATTGCACCGTGCAATGTGGAGATATTACTGTTTGTGCATTTACAATATTCATTGATTTTTGCCATTGAAAAACGTTTCATATACCAGAAATGTTTGAAGCTACTGACTGAATGAAAGGAGCTGGCATCTCACTCTCTTTGAATCTTCTTTATCATGCTAGGATTAACAGGAAAAAGCTAAAAATTTCAGAATTGCACCGTGCAATGTGGAGATATTACTGTTTGTGCATTTACAATATTCATTGATTTTTGCCATTGAAAAACATGTTTTTCATATACCAGAAATGTTTGAAGCTACTGACTGAATGAAAGGAGCTGGCATCTCACTCTCTTTGAATCTTCTTTATCATGCTAGGATTAGCAGGAAAAAGCTAAAAATTTCAGAATTGCACCGTGCAATGTGGAGATATTACTGTTTGTGCATTTACAATATTCATTGATTTTTGCCATTGAAAAACTGTTTTCATATACCAGAAATGTTTGAAGCTACTGACTGAATGAAAGGAGCTGGCATCTCACTCTCTTTGAATCTTCTTTATCATGCTAGGATTAGCAGGAAAAAGCTAAAAATTTCAGAATTGCACCGTGCAATGTGGAGATATTACTGTTTGTGCATTTACAATATTCATTGATTTTTGCCATTGAAAAACATGTTTTTCATATACCAGAAATGTTTGAAGCTACTGACTGAATGAAAGGAGCTGGCATCTCACTCTCTTTGAATCTTCTTTATCATGCTAGGATTAGCAGGAAAAAGCTAAAAATTTCAGAATTGCACCGTGCAATGTGGAGATATTACTGTTTGTGCATTTACAATATTCATTGATTTTTGCCATTGAAAAACGTTCAAACCAGAAATGTTTGAAGCTACTGACTGAATGAAAGGAGCTGGCATCTCACTCTCTTTGAATCTTCTTTATCATGCTAGGATTAGCAGGAAAAAGCAAAAAATTTCAGAATTGCACCTTGCAATGTGGAGATATTACTGTTTGTGCATTTACAATATTCATTGATTTTTGCCATTGAAAAACATGCCAGAAATGTTTGAAGCTACTGACTGAATGAAAGGAGCTGGCATCTCACTCTCTTTGAATCTTCTTTATCATGCTAGGATTAGCAGGAAAAAGCTAAAAATTTCAGAATTGCACCTTGCAATGTGGAGATATTACTGTTTGTGCATTTACAATATTCATTGATTTTTGCCATTGAAAAACATGTTTTACATTAACCAGAAATGTTTGAAGCTACTGACTGAATGAAAGGAGCTGGCATCTCACTCTCTTTGAATCTTCTTTATCATGCTAGGATTAACAGGAAAAAGCTAAAAATTTCAGAATTGCACCGTGCAATGTGGAGATATTACTGTTTGTGCATTTACAATATTCATTGATTTTTGCCATTGAAAAACATGTTTTTCATATACCAGAAATGTTTGAAGCTACTGACTGAATGAAAGGAGCTGGCATCTCACTCTCTTTGAATCTTCTTTATCATGCTAGGATTAACAGGAAAAAGCTAAAAATTTCAGAATTGCACCTTGCAATGTGGAGATATTACTGTTTGTGCATTTACAATATTCATTGATTTTTGCCATTGAAAAACATGTTTTTCATATACCAGAAATGTTTGAAGCTACTGACTGAATGAAAGGAGCTGGCATCTCACTCTCTTTGAATCTTCTTTATCATGCTAGGATTAGCAGGAAAAAGCTAAAAATTTCAGAATTGCACCGTGCAATGTGGAGATATTACTGTTTGTGCATTTACAATATTCATTGATTTTTGCCATTGAAAAACATGTTTTTCATATACCAGAAATGTTTGAAGCTACTGACTGAATGAAAGGAGCTGGCATCTCACTCTCTTTGAATCTTCTTTATCATGCTAGGATTAGCAGGAAAAAGCTAAAAATTTCAGAATTGCACCGTGCAATGTGGAGATATTACTGTTTGTGCATTTACAATATTCATTGATTTTTGCCATTGAAAAACATGTTTTTCATATACCAGAAATGTTTGAAGCTACTGACTGAATGAAAGGAGCTGGCATCTCACTCTCTTTGAATCTTCTTTATCATGCTAGGATTAGCAGGAAAAAGCAAAAAATTTCAGAATTGCACCGTGCAATGTGGAGATATTACTGTTTGTGCATTTACAATATTCATTGATTTTTGCCATTGAAAAACATGTTTTTCATATACCAGAAATGTTTGAAGCTACTGACTGAATGAAAGGAGCTGGCATCTCACTCTCTTGAATCTTCTTTATCATGCTAGGATTAACAGGAAAAAGCAAAAAATTTCAGAATTGCACCTTGCAATGTGGAGATATTACTGTTTGTGCATTTACAATATTCATTGATTTTTGCCATTGAAAAACATGTTTTTCATATACCAGAAATGTTTGAAGCTACTGACTGAATGAAAGGAGCTGGCATCTCACTCTCTTTGAATCTTCTTTATCATGCTAGGATTAACAGGAAAAAGCTAAAAATTTCAGAATTGCACCGTGCAATGTGGAGATATTACTGTTTGTGCATTTACAATATTCATTGATTTTTGCCATTGAAAAACGTCCAGAAATGTTTGAAGCTACTGACTGAATGAAAGGAGCTGGCATCTCACTCTCTTTGAATCTTCTTTATCATGCTAGGATTAGCAGGAAAAAGCTAAAAATTTCAGAATTGCACCTTGCAATGTGGAGATATTACTGTTTGTGCATTTACAATATTCATTGATTTTTGCCATTGAAAAACATGTTTTTCATATACCAGAAATGTTTGAAGCTACTGACTGAATGAAAGGAGCTGGCATCTCACTCTCTTTGAATCTTCTTTATCATGCTAGGATTAACAGGAAAAAGCTAAAAATTTCAGAATTGCACCGTGCAATGTGGAGATATTACTGTTTGTGCATTTACAATATTCATTGATTTTTGCCATTGAAAAACGTCCAGAAATGTTTGAAGCTACTGACTGAATGAAAGGAGCTGGCATCTCACTCTCTTTGAATCTTCTTTATCATGCTAGGATTAGCAGGAAAAAGCAAAAAATTTCAGAATTGCACCTTGCAATGTGGAGATATTACTGTTTGTGCATTTACAATATTCATTGATTTTTGCCATTGAAAAACATGTTTTTCATATACCAGAAATGTTTGAAGCTACTGACTGAATGAAAGGAGCTGGCATCTCACTCTCTTTGAATCTTCTTTATCATGCTAGGATTAGCAGGAAAAAGCTAAAAAATTTCAGAATTGCACCGTGCAATGTGGAGATATTACTGTTTGTGCATTTACAATATTCATTGATTTTTGCCATTGAAAAACATGTTTTTCATATACCAGAAATGTTTGAAGCTACTGACTGAATGAAAGGAGCTGGCATCTCACTCTCTTTGAATCTTCTTTATCATGCTAGGATTAACAGGAAAAAGCTAAAAATTTCAGAATTGCACCGTGCAATGTGGAGATATTACTGTTTGTGCATTTACAATATTCATTGATTTTTGCCATTGAAAAACATGTTTTTCATATACCAGAAATGTTTGAAGCTACTGACTGAATGAAAGGAGCTGGCATCTCACTCTCTTTGAATCTTCTTTATCATGCTAGGATTAGCAGGAAAAAGCAAAAAATTTCAGAATTGCACCGTGCAATGTGGAGATATTACTGTTTGTGCATTTACAATATTCATTGATTTTTGCCATTGAAAAACATGTTTTTCATATACCAGAAATGTTTGAAGCTACTGACTGAATGAAAGGAGCTGGCATCTCACTCTCTTTGAATCTTCTTTATCATGCTAGGATTAACAGGAAAAAGCTAAAAATTTCAGAATTGCACCTTGCAATGTGGAGATATTACTGTTTGTGCATTTACAATATTCATTGATTTTTGCCATTGAAAAACATGTTTTTCATATACCAGAAATGTTTGAAGCTACTGACTGAATGAAAGGAGCTGGCATCTCACTCTCTTTGAATCTTCTTTATCATGCTAGGATTAACAGGAAAAAGCTAAAAATTTCAGAATTGCACCGTGCAATGTGGAGATATTACTGTTTGTGCATTTACAATATTCATTGATTTTTGCCATTGAAAAACGTCCAGAAATGTTTGAAGCTACTGACTGAATGAAAGGAGCTGGCATCTCACTCTCTTTGAATCTTCTTTATCATGCTAGGATTAGCAGGAAAAAGCTAAAAATTTCAGAATTGCACCTTGCAATGTGGAGATATTACTGTTTGTGCATTTACAATATTCATTGATTTTTGCCATTGAAAAACATGTTTTTCATATACCAGAAATGTTTGAAGCTACTGACTGAATGAAAGGAGCTGGCATCTCACTCTCTTTGAATCTTCTTTATCATGCTAGGATTAACAGGAAAAAGCTAAAAATTTCAGAATTGCACCGTGCAATGTGGAGATATTACTGTTTGTGCATTTACAATATTCATTGATTTTTGCCATTGAAAAACGTTCATATCCAGAAATGTTTGAAGCTACTGACTGAATGAAAGGAGCTGGCATCTCACTCTCTTTGAATCTTCTTTATCATGCTAGGATTAGCAGGAAAAAGCTAAAAATTTCAGAATTGCACCTTGCAATGTGGAGATATTACTGTTTGTGCATTTACAATATTCATTGATTTTTGCCATTGAAAAACATGTTTTTCATATACCAGAAATGTTTGAAGCTACTGACTGAATGAAAGGAGCTGGCATCTCACTCTCTTTGAATCTTCTTTATCATGCTAGGATTAGCAGGAAAAAGCTAAAAATTTCAGAATTGCACCGTGCAATGTGGAGATATTACTGTTTGTGCATTTACAATATTCATTGATTTTTGCCATTGAAAAACATGTTTTTCATATACCAGAAATGTTTGAAGCTACTGACTGAATGAAAGGAGCTGGCATCTCACTCTCTTTGAATCTTCTTTATCATGCTAGGATTAGCAGGAAAAAGCAAAAATTTCAGAATTGCACCGTGCAATGTGGAGATATTACTGTTTGTGCATTTACAATATTCATTGATTTTTGCCATTGAAAAACATGTTTTTCATATACCAGAAATGTTTGAAGCTACTGACTGAATGAAAGGAGCTGGCATCTCACTCTCTTTGAATCTTCTTTATCATGCTAGGATTAACAGGAAAAAGCAAAAAATTTCAGAATTGCACCTTGCAATGTGGAGATATTACTGTTTGTGCATTTACAATATTCATTGATTTTTGCCATTGAAAAACATGTTTTTCATATACCAGAAATGTTTGAAGCTACTGACTGAATGAAAGGAGCTGGCATCTCACTCTCTTTGAATCTTCTTTATCATGCTAGGATTAACAGGAAAAAGCTAAAAATTTCAGAATTGCACCGTGCAATGTGGAGATATTACTGTTTGTGCATTTACAATATTCATTGATTTTTGCCATTGAAAACGTCATATACCAGAAATGTTTGAAGCCACTGACTGAATGAAAGGAGCTGGCATCTCACTCTCTTTGAATCTTCTTTATCATGCTAGGATTAGCAGGAAAAAGCTAAAAATTTCAGAATTGCACCTTGCAATGTGGAGATATTACTGTTTGTGCATTTACAATATTCATTGATTTTTGCCATTGAAAAACATGTTTTTCATATACCAGAAATGTTTGAAGCTACTGACTGAATGAAAGGAGCTGGCATCTCACTCTCTTTGAATCTTCTTTATCATGCTAGGATTAACAGGAAAAAGCTAAAAATTTCAGAATTGCACCGTGCAATGTGGAGATATTACTGTTTGTGCATTTACAATATTCATTGATTTTTGCCATTGAAAAACGTCCAGAAATGTTTGAAGCTACTGACTGAATGAAAGGAGCTGGCATCTCACTCTCTTTGAATCTTCTTTATCATGCTAGGATTAGCAGGAAAAAGCAAAAAATTTCAGAATTGCACCTTGCAATGTGGAGATATTACTGTTTGTGCATTTACAATATTCATTGATTTTTGCCATTGAAAAACATGTTTTTCATATACCAGAAATGTTTGAAGCTACTGACTGAATGAAAGGAGCTGGCATCTCACTCTCTTTGAATCTTCTTTATCATGCTAGGATTAACAGGAAAAAGCTAAAAATTTCAGAATTGCACCGTGCAATGTGGAGATATTACTGTTTGTGCATTTACAATATTCATTGATTTTTGCCATTGAAAAACATGTTTTTCATATACCAGAAATGTTTGAAGCTACTGACTGAATGAAAGGAGCTGGCATCTCACTCTCTTTGAATCTTCTTTATCATGCTAGGATTAACAGGAAAAAGCTAAAAATTTCAGAATTGCACCTTGCAATGTGGAGATATTACTGTTTGTGCATTTACAATATTCATTGATTTTTGCCATTGAAAAACATGTTTTTCATATACCAGAAATGTTTGAAGCTACTGACTGAATGAAAGGAGCTGGCATCTCACTCTCTTTGAATCTTCTTTATCATGCTAGGATTAGCAGGAAAAAGCAAAAAATTTCAGAATTGCACCGTGCAATGTGGAGATATTACTGTTTGTGCATTTACAATATTCATTGATTTTTGCCATTGAAAAACATGTTTTTCATATACCAGAAATGTTTGAAGCTACTGACTGAATGAAAGGAGCTGGCATCTCACTCTCTTTGAATCTTCTTTATCATGCTAGGATTAACAGGAAAAAGCTAAAAATTTCAGAATTGCACCTTGCAATGTGGAGATATTACTGTTTGTGCATTTACAATATTCATTGATTTTTGCCATTGAAAAACATGTTTTTCATATACCAGAAATGTTTGAAGCTACTGACTGAATGAAAGGAGCTGGCATCTCACTCTCTTTGAATCTTCTTTATCATGCTAGGATTAGCAGGAAAAAGCAAAAAATTTCAGAATTGCACCGTGCAATGTGGAGATATTACTGTTTGTGCATTTACAATATTCATTGATTTTTGCCATTGAAAAACGTCCAGAAATGTTTGAAGCTACTGACTGAATGAAAGGAGCTGGCATCTCACTCTCTTTGAATCTTCTTTATCATGCTAGGATTAGCAGGAAAAAGCTAAAAATTTCAGAATTGCACCGTGCAATGTGGAGATATTACTGTTTGTGCATTTACAATATTCATTGATTTTTGCCATTGAAAAACATGTTTTTCATATACCAGAAATGTTTGAAGCTACTGACTGAATGAAAGGAGCTGGCATCTCACTCTCTTTGAATCTTCTTTATCATGCTAGGATTAACAGGAAAAAGCTAAAAATTTCAGAATTGCACCGTGCAATGTGGAGATATTACTGTTTGTGCATTTACAATATTCATTGATTTTTGCCATTGAAAAACATGTTTTTCATATACCAGAAATGTTTGAAGCTACTGACTGAATGAAAGGAGCTGGCATCTCACTCTCTTTGAATCTTCTTTATCATGCTAGGATTAGCAGGAAAAAGCAAAAAATTTCAGAATTGCACCGTGCAATGTGGAGATATTACTGTTTGTGCATTTACAATATTCATTGATTTTTGCCATTGAAAAACGTTACCAGAAATGTTTGAAGCTACTGACTGAATGAAAGGAGCTGGCATCTCACTCTCTTTGAATCTTCTTTATCATGCTAGGATTAACAGGAAAAAGCTAAAAATTTCAGAATTGCACCGTGCAATGTGGAGATATTACTGTTTGTGCATTTACAATATTCATTGATTTTTGCCATTGAAAAACATGTTTTTCATATACCAGAAATGTTTGAAGCTACTGACTGAATGAAAGGAGCTGGCATCTCACTCTCTTTGAATCTTCTTTATCATGCTAGGATTAGCAGGAAAAAGCAAAAAATTTCAGAATTGCACCGTGCAATGTGGAGATATTACTGTTTGTGCATTTACAATATTCATTGATTTTTGCCATTGAAAAACGTCCAGAAATGTTTGAAGCTACTGACTGAATGAAAGGAGCTGGCATCTCACTCTCTTTGAATCTTCTTTATCATGCTAGGATTAGCAGGAAAAAGCTAAAAATTTCAGAATTGCACCGTGCAATGTGGAGATATTACTGTTTGTGCATTTACAATATTCATTGATTTTTGCCATTGAAAAACATGTTTTTCATATACCAGAAATGTTTGAAGCTACTGACTGAATGAAAGGAGCTGGCATCTCACTCTCTTTGAATCTTCTTTATCATGCTAGGCTTAGCAGGAAAAAGCTAAAAATTTCAGAATTGCACCTTGCAATGTGGAGATATTACTGTTTGTGCATTTACAATATTCATTGATTTTTGCCATTGAAAAACGTCCAGAAATGTTTGAAGCTACTGACTGAATGAAAGGAGCTGGCATCTCACTCTCTTTGAATCTTCTTTATCATGCTAGGATTAGCAGGAAAAAGCAAAAAATTTCAGAATTGCACCTTGCAATGTGGAGATATTACTGTTTGTGCATTTACAATATTCATTGATTTTTGCCATTGAAAAACATGTTTTTCATATTCCAGAAATGTTTGAAGCTACTGACTGAATGAAAGGAGCTGGCATCTCACTCTCTTTGAATCTTCTTTATCATGCTAGGATTAGCAGGAAAAAGCTAAAAATTTCAGAATTGCACCTTGCAATGTGGAGATATTACTGTTTGTGCATTTACAATATTCATTGATTTTTGCCATTGAAAAACGTCCAGAAATGTTTGAAGCTACTGACTGAATGAAAGGAGCTGGCATCTCACTCTCTTTGAATCTTCTTTATCATGCTAGGATTAGCAGGAAAAAGCTAAAAATTTCAGAATTGCACCGTGCAATGTGGAGATATTACTGTTTGTGCATTTACAATATTCATTGATTTTTGCCATTGAAAAACATGTTTTTCATATACCAGAAATGTTTGAAGCTACTGACTGAATGAAAGGAGCTGGCATCTCACTCTCTTTGAATCTTCTTTATCATGCTAGGATTAGCAGGAAAAAGCAAAAAATTTCAGAATTGCACCTTGCAATGTGGAGATATTACTGTTTGTGCATTTACAATATTCATTGATTTTTGCCATTGAAAAACGTCCAGAAATGTTTGAAGCTACTGACTGAATGAAAGGAGCTGGCATCTCACTCTCTTTGAATCTTCTTTATCATGCTAGGATTAACAGGAAAAAGCTAAAAATTTCAGAATTGCACCGTGCAATGTGGAGATATTACTGTTTGTGCATTTACAATATTCATTGATTTTTGCCATTGAAAAACATGTTTTTCATATACCAGAAATGTTTGAAGCTACTGACTGAATGAAAGGAGCTGGCATCTCACTCTCTTTGAATCTTCTTTATCATGCTAGGATTAGCAGGAAAAAGCAAAAAATTTCAGAATTGCACCGTGCAATGTGGAGATATTACTGTTTGTGCATTTACAATATTCATTGATTTTTGCCATTGAAAAACGTCCAGAAATGTTTGAAGCTACTGACTGAATGAAAGGAGCTGGCATCTCACTCTCTTTGAATCTTCTTTATCATGCTAGGATTAACAGGAAAAAGCTAAAAATTTCAGAATTGCACCGTGCAATGTGGAGATATTACTGTTTGTGCATTTACAATATTCATTGATTTTTGCCATTGAAAAACATGTTTTTCATATACCAGAAATGTTTGAAGCTACTGACTGAATGAAAGGAGCTGGCATCTCACTCTCTTTGAATCTTCTTTATCATGCTAGGATTAGCAGGAAAAAGCAAAAAATTTCAGAATTGCACCGTGCAATGTGGAGATATTACTGTTTGTGCATTTACAATATTCATTGATTTTTGCCATTGAAAAACGTCCAGAAATGTTTGAAGCTACTGACTGAATGAAAGGAGCTGGCATCTCACTCTCTTTGAATCTTCTTTATCATGCTAGGATTAGCAGGAAAAAGCTAAAAATTTCAGAATTGCACCGTGCAATGTGGAGATATTACTGTTTGTGCATTTACAATATTCATTGATTTTTGCCATTGAAAAACATGTTTTTCATATACCAGAAATGTTTGAAGCTACTGACTGAATGAAAGGAGCTGGCATCTCACTCTCTTTGAATCTTCTTTATCATGCTAGGCTTAGCAGGAAAAAGCTAAAAATTTCAGAATTGCACCTTGCAATGTGGAGATATTACTGTTTGTGCATTTACAATATTCATTGATTTTTGCCATTGAAAAACGTCCAGAAATGTTTGAAGCTACTGACTGAATGAAAGGAGCTGGCATCTCACTCTCTTTGAATCTTCTTTATCATGCTAGGATTAGCAGGAAAAAGCAAAAAATTTCAGAATTGCACCTTGCAATGTGGAGATATTACTGTTTGTGCATTTACAATATTCATTGATTTTTGCCATTGAAAAACGTCCAGAAATGTTTGAAGCTACTGACTGAATGAAAGGAGCTGGCATCTCACTCTCTTTGAATCTTCTTTATCATGCTAGGATTAGCAGGAAAAAGCTAAAAATTTCAGAATTGCACCTTGCAATGTGGAGATATTACTGTTTGTGCATTTACAATATTCATTGATTTTTGCCATTGAAAAACGTCCAGAAATGTTTGAAGCTACTGACTGAATGAAAGGAGCTGGCATCTCACTCTCTTTGAATCTTCTTTATCATGCTAGGATTAGCAGGAAAAAGCTAAAAATTTCAGAATTGCACCGTGCAATGTGGAGATATTACTGTTTGTGCATTTACAATATTCATTGATTTTTGCCATTGAAAAACATGTTTTTCATATACCAGAAATGTTTGAAGCTACTGACTGAATGAAAGGAGCTGGCATCTCACTCTCTTTGAATCTTCTTTATCATGCTAGGATTAGCAGGAAAAAGCAAAAAATTTCAGAATTGCACCTTGCAATGTGGAGATATTACTGTTTGTGCATTTACAATATTCATTGATTTTTGCCATTGAAAAACGTCCAGAAATGTTTGAAGCTACTGACTGAATGAAAGGAGCTGGCATCTCACTCTCTTTGAATCTTCTTTATCATGCTAGGATTAACAGGAAAAAGCTAAAAATTTCAGAATTGCACCGTGCAATGTGGAGATATTACTGTTTGTGCATTTACAATATTCATTGATTTTTGCCATTGAAAAACATGTTTTTCATATACCAGAAATGTTTGAAGCTACTGACTGAATGAAAGGAGCTGGCATCTCACTCTCTTTGAATCTTCTTTATCATGCTAGGATTAGCAGGAAAAAGCAAAAAATTTCAGAATTGCACCGTGCAATGTGGAGATATTACTGTTTGTGCATTTACAATATTCATTGATTTTTGCCATTGAAAAACGTCCAGAAATGTTTGAAGCTACTGACTGAATGAAAGGAGCTGGCATCTCACTCTCTTTGAATCTTCTTTATCATGCTAGGATTAACAGGAAAAAGCTAAAAATTTCAGAATTGCACCGTGCAATGTGGAGATATTACTGTTTGTGCATTTACAATATTCATTGATTTTTGCCATTGAAAAACATGTTTTTCATATACCAGAAATGTTTGAAGCTACTGACTGAATGAAAGGAGCTGGCATCTCACTCTCTTTGAATCTTCTTTATCATGCTAGGATTAGCAGGAAAAAGCAAAAAATTTCAGAATTGCACCGTGCAATGTGGAGATATTACTGTTTGTGCATTTACAATATTCATTGATTTTTGCCATTGAAAAACGTCCAGAAATGTTTGAAGCTACTGACTGAATGAAAGGAGCTGGCATCTCACTCTCTTTGAATCTTCTTTATCATGCTAGGATTAGCAGGAAAAAGCTAAAAATTTCAGAATTGCACCGTGCAATGTGGAGATATTACTGTTTGTGCATTTACAATATTCATTGATTTTTGCCATTGAAAAACATGTTTTTCATATACCAGAAATGTTTGAAGCTACTGACTGAATGAAAGGAGCTGGCATCTCACTCTCTTTGAATCTTCTTTATCATGCTAGGCTTAGCAGGAAAAAGCTAAAAATTTCAGAATTGCACCTTGCAATGTGGAGATATTACTGTTTGTGCATTTACAATATTCATTGATTTTTGCCATTGAAAAACGTCCAGAAATGTTTGAAGCTACTGACTGAATGAAAGGAGCTGGCATCTCACTCTCTTTGAATCTTCTTTATCATGCTAGGATTAGCAGGAAAAAGCAAAAAATTTCAGAATTGCACCTTGCAATGTGGAGATATTACTGTTTGTGCATTTACAATATTCATTGATTTTTGCCATTGAAAAACGTCCAGAAATGTTTGAAGCTACTGACTGAATGAAAGGAGCTGGCATCTCACTCTCTTTGAATCTTCTTTATCATGCTAGGATTAGCAGGAAAAAGCTAAAAATTTCAGAATTGCACCTTGCAATGTGGAGATATTACTGTTTGTGCATTTACAATATTCATTGATTTTTGCCATTGAAAAACGTCCAGAAATGTTTGAAGCTACTGACTGAATGAAAGGAGCTGGCATCTCACTCTCTTTGAATCTTCTTTATCATGCTAGGATTAGCAGGAAAAAGCTAAAAATTTCAGAATTGCACCGTGCAATGTGGAGATATTACTGTTTGTGCATTTACAATATTCATTGATTTTTGCCATTGAAAAACATGTTTTTCATATACCAGAAATGTTTGAAGCTACTGACTGAATGAAAGGAGCTGGCATCTCACTCTCTTTGAATCTTCTTTATCATGCTAGGATTAGCAGGAAAAAGCAAAAAATTTCAGAATTGCACCTTGCAATGTGGAGATATTACTGTTTGTGCATTTACAATATTCATTGATTTTTGCCATTGAAAAACGTCCAGAAATGTTTGAAGCTACTGACTGAATGAAAGGAGCTGGCATCTCACTCTCTTTGAATCTTCTTTATCATGCTAGGATTAACAGGAAAAAGCTAAAAATTTCAGAATTGCACCGTGCAATGTGGAGATATTACTGTTTGTGCATTTACAATATTCATTGATTTTTGCCATTGAAAAACATGTTTTTCATATACCAGAAATGTTTGAAGCTACTGACTGAATGAAAGGAGCTGGCATCTCACTCTCTTTGAATCTTCTTTATCATGCTAGGATTAGCAGGAAAAAGCAAAAAATTTCAGAATTGCACCGTGCAATGTGGAGATATTACTGTTTGTGCATTTACAATATTCATTGATTTTTGCCATTGAAAAACGTCCAGAAATGTTTGAAGCTACTGACTGAATGAAAGGAGCTGGCATCTCACTCTCTTTGAATCTTCTTTATCATGCTAGGATTAACAGGAAAAAGCTAAAAATTTCAGAATTGCACCGTGCAATGTGGAGATATTACTGTTTGTGCATTTACAATATTCATTGATTTTTGCCATTGAAAAACATGTTTTTCATATACCAGAAATGTTTGAAGCTACTGACTGAATGAAAGGAGCTGGCATCTCACTCTCTTTGAATCTTCTTTATCATGCTAGGATTAGCAGGAAAAAGCAAAAAATTTCAGAATTGCACCGTGCAATGTGGAGATATTACTGTTTGTGCATTTACAATATTCATTGATTTTTGCCATTGAAAAACGTCCAGAAATGTTTGAAGCTACTGACTGAATGAAAGGAGCTGGCATCTCACTCTCTTTGAATCTTCTTTATCATGCTAGGATTAGCAGGAAAAAGCTAAAAATTTCAGAATTGCACCGTGCAATGTGGAGATATTACTGTTTGTGCATTTACAATATTCATTGATTTTTGCCATTGAAAAACATGTTTTTCATATACCAGAAATGTTTGAAGCTACTGACTGAATGAAAGGAGCTGGCATCTCACTCTCTTTGAATCTTCTTTATCATGCTAGGCTTAGCAGGAAAAAGCTAAAAATTTCAGAATTGCACCTTGCAATGTGGAGATATTACTGTTTGTGCATTTACAATATTCATTGATTTTTGCCATTGAAAAACGTCCAGAAATGTTTGAAGCTACTGACTGAATGAAAGGAGCTGGCATCTCACTCTCTTTGAATCTTCTTTATCATGCTAGGATTAGCAGGAAAAAGCAAAAAATTTCAGAATTGCACCTTGCAATGTGGAGATATTACTGTTTGTGCATTTACAATATTCATTGATTTTTGCCATTGAAAAACGTCCAGAAATGTTTGAAGCTACTGACTGAATGAAAGGAGCTGGCATCTCACTCTCTTTGAATCTTCTTTATCATGCTAGGATTAGCAGGAAAAAGCTAAAAATTTCAGAATTGCACCTTGCAATGTGGAGATATTACTGTTTGTGCATTTACAATATTCATTGATTTTTGCCATTGAAAAACGTCCAGAAATGTTTGAAGCTACTGACTGAATGAAAGGAGCTGGCATCTCACTCTCTTTGAATCTTCTTTATCATGCTAGGATTAGCAGGAAAAAGCTAAAAATTTCAGAATTGCACCGTGCAATGTGGAGATATTACTGTTTGTGCATTTACAATATTCATTGATTTTTGCCATTGAAAAACATGTTTTTCATATACCAGAAATGTTTGAAGCTACTGACTGAATGAAAGGAGCTGGCATCTCACTCTCTTTGAATCTTCTTTATCATGCTAGGATTAGCAGGAAAAAGCAAAAAATTTCAGAATTGCACCTTGCAATGTGGAGATATTACTGTTTGTGCATTTACAATATTCATTGATTTTTGCCATTGAAAAACGTCCAGAAATGTTTGAAGCTACTGACTGAATGAAAGGAGCTGGCATCTCACTCTCTTTGAATCTTCTTTATCATGCTAGGATTAACAGGAAAAAGCTAAAAATTTCAGAATTGCACCGTGCAATGTGGAGATATTACTGTTTGTGCATTTACAATATTCATTGATTTTTGCCATTGAAAAACATGTTTTTCATATACCAGAAATGTTTGAAGCTACTGACTGAATGAAAGGAGCTGGCATCTCACTCTCTTTGAATCTTCTTTATCATGCTAGGATTAACAGGAAAAAGCTAAAAATTTCAGAATTGCACCTTGCAATGTGGAGATATTACTGTTTGTGCATTTACAATATTCATTGATTTTTGCCATTGAAAAACATGTTTTTCATATACCAGAAATGTTTGAAGCTACTGACTGAATGAAAGGAGCTGGCATCTCACTCTCTTTGAATCTTCTTTATCATGCTAGGATTAGCAGGAAAAAGCTAAAAATTTCAGAATTGCACCGTGCAATGTGGAGATATTACTGTTTGTGCATTTACAATATTCATTGATTTTTGCCATTGAAAAACATGTTTTTCATATACCAGAAATGTTTGAAGCTACTGACTGAATGAAAGGAGCTGGCATCTCACTCTCTTTGAATCTTCTTTATCATGCTAGGATTAGCAGGAAAAAGCAAAAAATTTCAGAATTGCACCGTGCAATGTGGAGATATTACTGTTTGTGCATTTACAATATTCATTGATTTTTGCCATTGAAAAACATGTTTTTCATATACCAGAAATGTTTGAAGCTACTGACTGAATGAAAGGAGCTGGCATCTCACTCTCTTTGAATCTTCTTTATCATGCTAGGATTAGCAGGAAAAAGCAAAAAATTTCAGAATTGCACCGTGCAATGTGGAGATATTACTGTTTGTGCATTTACAATATTCATTGATTTTTGCCATTGAAAAACATGTTTTTCATATACCAGAAATGTTTGAAGCTACTGACTGAATGAAAGGAGCTGGCATCTCACTCTCTTTGAATCTTCTTTATCATGCTAGGATTAACAGGAAAAAGCAAAAAATTTCAGAATTGCACCTTGCAATGTGGAGATATTACTGTTTGTGCATTTACAATATTCATTGATTTTTGCCATTGAAAAACATGTTTTTCATATACCAGAAATGTTTGAAGCTACTGACTGAATGAAAGGAGCTGGCATCTCACTCTCTTTGAATCTTCTTTATCATGCTAGGATTAACAGGAAAAAGCTAAAAATTTCAGAATTGCACCGTGCAATGTGGAGATATTACTGTTTGTGCATTTACAATATTCATTGATTTTTGCCATTGAAAAACGTCCAGAAATGTTTGAAGCTACTGACTGAATGAAAGGAGCTGGCATCTCACTCTCTTTGAATCTTCTTTATCATGCTAGGATTAGCAGGAAAAAGCTAAAAATTTCAGAATTGCACCTTGCAATGTGGAGATATTACTGTTTGTGCATTTACAATATTCATTGATTTTTGCCATTGAAAAACATGTTTTTCATATACCAGAAATGTTTGAAGCTACTGACTGAATGAAAGGAGCTGGCATCTCACTCTCTTTGAATCTTCTTTATCATGCTAGGATTAACAGGAAAAAGCTAAAAATTTCAGAATTGCACCGTGCAATGTGGAGATATTACTGTTTGTGCATTTACAATATTCATTGATTTTTGCCATTGAAAAACGTCCAGAAATGTTTGAAGCTACTGACTGAATGAAAGGAGCTGGCATCTCACTCTCTTTGAATCTTCTTTATCATGCTAGGATTAGCAGGAAAAAGCAAAAAATTTCAGAATTGCACCTTGCAATGTGGAGATATTACTGTTTGTGCATTTACAATATTCATTGATTTTTGCCATTGAAAAACATGTTTTTCATATACCAGAAATGTTTGAAGCTACTGACTGAATGAAAGGAGCTGGCATCTCACTCTCTTTGAATCTTCTTTATCATGCTAGGATTAGCAGGAAAAAGCTAAAAATTTCAGAATTGCACCGTGCAATGTGGAGATATTACTGTTTGTGCATTTACAATATTCATTGATTTTTGCCATTGAAAAACATGTTTTTCATATACCAGAAATGTTTGAAGCTACTGACTGAATGAAAGGAGCTGGCATCTCACTCTCTTTGAATCTTCTTTATCATGCTAGGATTAACAGGAAAAAGCTAAAAATTTCAGAATTGCACCGTGCAATGTGGAGATATTACTGTTTGTGCATTTACAATATTCATTGATTTTTGCCATTGAAAAACATGTTTTTCATATACCAGAAATGTTTGAAGCTACTGACTGAATGAAAGGAGCTGGCATCTCACTCTCTTTGAATCTTCTTTATCATGCTAGGATTAGCAGGAAAAAGCAAAAAATTTCAGAATTGCACCGTGCAATGTGGAGATATTACTGTTTGTGCATTTACAATATTCATTGATTTTTGCCATTGAAAAACATGTTTTTCATATACCAGAAATGTTTGAAGCTACTGACTGAATGAAAGGAGCTGGCATCTCACTCTCTTTGAATCTTCTTTATCATGCTAGGATTAACAGGAAAAAGCAAAAAATTTCAGAATTGCACCTTGCAATGTGGAGATATTACTGTTTGTGCATTTACAATATTCATTGATTTTTGCCATTGAAAAACATGTTTTTCATATACCAGAAATGTTTGAAGCTACTGACTGAATGAAAGGAGCTGGCATCTCACTCTCTTTGAATCTTCTTTATCATGCTAGGATTAACAGGAAAAAGCTAAAAATTTCAGAATTGCACCGTGCAATGTGGAGATATTACTGTTTGTGCATTTACAATATTCATTGATTTTTGCCATTGAAAAACGTCCAGAAATGTTTGAAGCTACTGACTGAATGAAAGGAGCTGGCATCTCACTCTCTTTGAATCTTCTTTATCATGCTAGGATTAGCAGGAAAAAGCTAAAAATTTCAGAATTGCACCTTGCAATGTGGAGATATTACTGTTTGTGCATTTACAATATTCATTGATTTTTGCCATTGAAAAACATGTTTTTCATATACCAGAAATGTTTGAAGCTACTGACTGAATGAAAGGAGCTGGCATCTCACTCTCTTTGAATCTTCTTTATCATGCTAGGATTAACAGGAAAAAGCTAAAAATTTCAGAATTGCACCGTGCAATGTGGAGATATTACTGTTTGTGCATTTACAATATTCATTGATTTTTGCCATTGAAAAACGTCCAGAAATGTTTGAAGCTACTGACTGAATGAAAGGAGCTGGCATCTCACTCTCTTTGAATCTTCTTTATCATGCTAGGATTAGCAGGAAAAAGCAAAAAATTTCAGAATTGCACCTTGCAATGTGGAGATATTACTGTTTGTGCATTTACAATATTCATTGATTTTTGCCATTGAAAAACATGTTTTTCATATACCAGAAATGTTTGAAGCTACTGACTGAATGAAAGGAGCTGGCATCTCACTCTCTTTGAATCTTCTTTATCATGCTAGGATTAACAGGAAAAAGCTAAAAATTTCAGAATTGCACCGTGCAATGTGGAGATATTACTGTTTGTGCATTTACAATATTCATTGATTTTTGCCATTGAAAAACATGTTTTTCATATACCAGAAATGTTTGAAGCTACTGACTGAATGAAAGGAGCTGGCATCTCACTCTCTTTGAATCTTCTTTATCATGCTAGGATTAACAGGAAAAAGCTAAAAATTTCAGAATTGCACCTTGCAATGTGGAGATATTACTGTTTGTGCATTTACAATATTCATTGATTTTTGCCATTGAAAAACATGTTTTTCATATACCAGAAATGTTTGAAGCTACTGACTGAATGAAAGGAGCTGGCATCTCACTCTCTTTGAATCTTCTTTATCATGCTAGGATTAGCAGGAAAAAGCAAAAAATTTCAGAATTGCACCGTGCAATGTGGAGATATTACTGTTTGTGCATTTACAATATTCATTGATTTTTGCCATTGAAAAACATGTTTTTCATATACCAGAAATGTTTGAAGCTACTGACTGAATGAAAGGAGCTGGCATCTCACTCTCTTTGAATCTTCTTTATCATGCTAGGATTAACAGGAAAAAGCTAAAAATTTCAGAATTGCACCTTGCAATGTGGAGATATTACTGTTTGTGCATTTACAATATTCATTGATTTTTGCCATTGAAAAACATGTTTTTCATATACCAGAAATGTTTGAAGCTACTGACTGAATGAAAGGAGCTGGCATCTCACTCTCTTTGAATCTTCTTTATCATGCTAGGATTAGCAGGAAAAAGCAAAAAATTTCAGAATTGCACCGTGCAATGTGGAGATATTACTGTTTGTGCATTTACAATATTCATTGATTTTTGCCATTGAAAAACGTCCAGAAATGTTTGAAGCTACTGACTGAATGAAAGGAGCTGGCATGTCACTCTCTTTGAATCTTCTTTATCATGCTAGGATTAGCAGGAAAAAGCTAAAAATTTCAGAATTGCACCGTGCAATGTGGAGATATTACTGTTTGTGCATTTACAATATTCATTGATTTTTGCCATTGAAAAACATGTTTTTCATATACCAGAAATGTTTGAAGCTACTGACTGAATGAAAGGAGCTGGCATCTCACTCTCTTTGAATCTTCTTTATCATGCTAGGATTAACAGGAAAAAGCTAAAAATTTCAGAATTGCACCGTGCAATGTGGAGATATTACTGTTTGTGCATTTACAATATTCATTGATTTTTGCCATTGAAAAACATGTTTTTCATATACCAGAAATGTTTGAAGCTACTGACTGAATGAAAGGAGCTGGCATCTCACTCTCTTTGAATCTTCTTTATCATGCTAGGATTAGCAGGAAAAAGCAAAAAATTTCAGAATTGCACCGTGCAATGTGGAGATATTACTGTTTGTGCATTTACAATATTCATTGATTTTTGCCATTGAAAAACGTCCAGAAATGTTTGAAGCTACTGACTGAATGAAAGGAGCTGGCATCTCACTCTCTTTGAATCTTCTTTATCATGCTAGGATTAACAGGAAAAAGCTAAAAATTTCAGAATTGCACCGTGCAATGTGGAGATATTACTGTTTGTGCATTTACAATATTCATTGATTTTTGCCATTGAAAAACATGTTTTTCATATACCAGAAATGTTTGAAGCTACTGACTGAATGAAAGGAGCTGGCATCTCACTCTCTTTGAATCTTCTTTATCATGCTAGGATTAGCAGGAAAAAGCAAAAAATTTCAGAATTGCACCGTGCAATGTGGAGATATTACTGTTTGTGCATTTACAATATTCATTGATTTTTGCCATTGAAAAACGTCCAGAAATGTTTGAAGCTACTGACTGAATGAAAGGAGCTGGCATCTCACTCTCTTTGAATCTTCTTTATCATGCTAGGATTAGCAGGAAAAAGCTAAAAATTTCAGAATTGCACCGTGCAATGTGGAGATATTACTGTTTGTGCATTTACAATATTCATTGATTTTTGCCATTGAAAAACATGTTTTTCATATACCAGAAATGTTTGAAGCTACTGACTGAATGAAAGGAGCTGGCATCTCACTCTCTTTGAATCTTCTTTATCATGCTAGGATTAGCAGTAAAAAGCTAAAAATTTCAGAATTGCACCTTGCAATGTGGAGATATTACTGTTTGTGCATTTACAATATTCATTGATTTTTGCCATTGAAAAACGTCCAGAAATGTTTGAAGCTACTGACTGAATGAAAGGAGCTGGCATCTCACTCTCTTTGAATCTTCTTTATCATGCTAGGATTAGCAGGAAAAAGCAAAAAATTTCAGAATTGCACCTTGCAATGTGGAGATATTACTGTTTGTGCATTTACAATATTCATTGATTTTTGCCATTGAAAAACGTCCAGAAATGTTTGAAGCTACTGACTGAATGAAAGGAGCTGGCATCTCACTCTCTTTGAATCTTCTTTATCATGCTAGGATTAGCAGGAAAAAGCTAAAAATTTCAGAATTGCACCTTGCAATGTGGAGATATTACTGTTTGTGCATTTACAATATTCATTGATTTTTGCCATTGAAAAACGTCCAGAAATGTTTGAAGCTACTGACTGAATGAAAGGAGCTGGCATCTCACTCTCTTTGAATCTTCTTTATCATGCTAGGATTAGCAGGAAAAAGCTAAAAATTTCAGAATTGCACCTTGCAATGTGGAGATATTACTGTTTGTGCATTTACAATATTCATTGATTTTTGCCATTGAAAAACATGTTTTTCATATACCAGAAATGTTTGAAGCTACTGACTGAATGAAAGGAGCTGGCATCTCACTCTCTTTGAATCTTCTTTATCATGCTAGGATTAGCAGGAAAAAGCAAAAAATTTCAGAATTGCACCTTGCAATGTGGAGATATTACTGTTTGTGCATTTACAATATTCATTGATTTTTGCCATTGAAAAACGTCCAGAAATGTTTGAAGCTACTGACTGAATGAAAGGAGCTGGCATCTCACTCTCTTTGAATCTTCTTTATCATGCTAGGATTAGCAGGAAAAAGCAAAAAATTTCAGAATTGCACCTTGCAATGTGGAGATATTACTGTTTGTGCATTTACAATATTCATTGATTTTTGCCATTGAAAAACATGTTTTTCATATACCAGAAATGTTTGAAGCTACTGACTGAATGAAAGGAGCTGGCATCTCACTCTCTTTGAATCTTCTTTATCATGCTAGGATTAACAGGAAAAAGCTAAAAATTTCAGAATTGCACCGTGCAATGTGGAGATATTACTGTTTGTGCATTTACAATATTCATTGATTTTTGCCATTGAAAAACATGTTTTTCATATACCAGAAATGTTTGAAGCTACTGACTGAATGAAAGGAGCTGGCATCTCACTCTCTTTGAATCTTCTTTATCATGCTAGGATTAACAGGAAAAAGCTAAAAATTTCAGAATTGCACCTTGCAATGTGGAGATATTACTGTTTGTGCATTTACAATATTCATTGATTTTTGCCATTGAAAAACATGTTTTTCATATACCAGAAATGTTTGAAGCTACTGACTGAATGAAAGGAGCTGGCATCTCACTCTCTTTGAATCTTCTTTATCATGCTAGGATTAGCAGGAAAAAGCAAAAAATTTCAGAATTGCACCGTGCAATGTGGAGATAGTACTGTTTGTGCATTTACAATATTCATTGATTTTTGCCATTGAAAAACATGTTTTTCATATACCAGAAATGTTTGAAGCTACTGACTGAATGAAAGGAGCTGGCATCTCACTCTCTTTGAATCTTCTTTATCATGCTAGGATTAACAGGAAAAAGCTAAAAATTTCAGAATTGCACCTTGCAATGTGGAGATATTACTGTTTGTGCATTTACAATATTCATTGATTTTTGCCATTGAAAAACATGTTTTTCATATACCAGAAATGTTTGAAGCTACTGACTGAATGAAAGGAGCTGGCATCTCACTCTCTTTGAATCTTCTTTATCATGCTAGGATTAGCAGGAAAAAGCAAAAAATTTCAGAATTGCACCGTGCAATGTGGAGATATTACTGTTTGTGCATTTACAATATTCATTGATTTTTGCCATTGAAAAACGTCCAGAAATGTTTGAAGCTACTGACTGAATGAAAGGAGCTGGCATCTCACTCTCTTTGAATCTTCTTTATCATGCTAGGATTAGCAGGAAAAAGCTAAAAATTTCAGAATTGCACCGTGCAATGTGGAGATATTACTGTTTGTGCATTTACAATATTCATTGATTTTTGCCATTGAAAAACATGTTTTTCATATACCAGAAATGTTTGAAGCTACTGACTGAATGAAAGGAGCTGGCATCTCACTCTCTTTGAATCTTCTTTATCATGCTAGGATTAACAGGAAAAAGCTAAAAATTTCAGAATTGCACCGTGCAATGTGGAGATATTACTGTTTGTGCATTTACAATATTCATTGATTTTTGCCATTGAAAAACATGTTTTTCATATACCAGAAATGTTTGAAGCTACTGACTGAATGAAAGGAGCTGGCATCTCACTCTCTTTGAATCTTCTTTATCATGCTAGGATTAGCAGGAAAAAGCAAAAAATTTCAGAATTGCACCGTGCAATGTGGAGATATTACTGTTTGTGCATTTACAATATTCATTGATTTTTGCCATTGAAAAACGTCCAGAAATGTTTGAAGCTACTGACTGAATGAAAGGAGCTGGCATCTCACTCTCTTTGAATCTTCTTTATCATGCTAGGATTAACAGGAAAAAGCTAAAAATTTCAGAATTGCACCGTGCAATGTGGAGATATTACTGTTTGTGCATTTACAATATTCATTGATTTTTGCCATTGAAAAACATGTTTTTCATATACCAGAAATGTTTGAAGCTACTGACTGAATGAAAGGAGCTGGCATCTCACTCTCTTTGAATCTTCTTTATCATGCTAGGATTAGCAGGAAAAAGCAAAAAATTTCAGAATTGCACCGTGCAATGTGGAGATATTACTGTTTGTGCATTTACAATATTCATTGATTTTTACCATTGAAAAACGTCCAGAAATGTTTGAAGCTACTGACTGAATGAAAGGAGCTGGCATCTCACTCTCTTTGAATCTTCTTTATCATGCTAGGATTAGCAGGAAAAAGCTAAAAATTTCAGAATTGCACCGTGCAATGTGGAGATATTACTGTTTGTGCATTTACAATATTCATTGATTTTTGCCATTGAAAAACATGTTTTTCATATACCAGAAATGTTTGAAGCTACTGACTGAATGAAAGGAGCTGGCATCTCACTCTCTTTGAATCTTCTTTATCATGCTAGGATTAGCAGGAAAAAGCTAAAAATTTCAGAATTGCACCTTGCAATGTGGAGATATTACTGTTTGTGCATTTACAATATTCATTGATTTTTGCCATTGAAAAACGTCCAGAAATGTTTGAAGCTACTGACTGAATGAAAGGAGCTGGCATCTCACTCTCTTTGAATCTTCTTTATCATGCTAGGATTAGCAGGAAAAAGCAAAAAATTTCAGAATTGCACCTTGCAATGTGGAGATATTACTGTTTGTGCATTTACAATATTCATTGATTTTTGCCATTGAAAAACGTCCAGAAATGTTTGAAGCTACTGACTGAATGAAAGGAGCTGGCATCTCACTCTCTTTGAATCTTCTTTATCATGCTAGGATTAGCAGGAAAAAGCTAAAAATTTCAGAATTGCACCTTGCAATGTGGAGATATTACTGTTTGTGCATTTACAATATTCATTGATTTTTGCCATTGAAAAACGTCCAGAAATGTTTGAAGCTACTGACTGAATGAAAGGAGCTGGCATCTCACTCTCTTTGAATCTTCTTTATCATGCTAGGATTAGCAGGAAAAAGCTAAAAATTTCAGAATTGCACCGTGCAATGTGGAGATATTACTGTTTGTGCATTTACAATATTCATTGATTTTTGCCATTGAAAAACATGTTTTTCATATACCAGAAATGTTTGAAGCTACTGACTGAATGAAAGGAGCTGGCATCTCACTCTCTTTGAATCTTCTTTATCATGCTAGGATTAGCAGGAAAAAGCAAAAAATTTCAGAATTGCACCTTGCAATGTGGAGATATTACTGTTTGTGCATTTACAATAATCATTGATTTTTGCCATTGAAAAACATGTTTTTCATATACCAGAAATGTTTGAAGCTACTGACTGAATGAAAGGAGCTGGCATCTCACTCTCTTTGAATCTTCTTTATCATGCTAGGATTAACAGGAAAAAGCTAAAAATTTCAGAATTGCACCGTGCAATGTGGAGATATTACTGTTTGTGCATTTACAATATTCATTGATTTTTGCCATTGAAAAACATGTTTTTCATATACCAGAAATGTTTGAAGCTACTGACTGAATGAAAGGAGCTGGCATCTCACTCTCTTTGAATCTTCTTTATCATGCTAGGATTAACAGGAAAAAGCTAAAAATTTCAGAATTGCACCTTGCAATGTGGAGATATTACTGTTTGTGCATTTACAATATTCATTGATTTTTGCCATTGAAAAACATGTTTTTCATATACCAGAAATGTTTGAAGCTACTGACTGAATGAAAGGAGCTGGCATCTCACTCTCTTTGAATCTTCTTTATCATGCTAGGATTAGCAGGAAAAAGCAAAAAATTTCAGAATTGCACCGTGCAATGTGGAGATATTACTGTTTGTGCATTTACAATATTCATTGATTTTTGCCATTGAAAAACATGTTTTTCATATACCAGAAATGTTTGAAGCTACTGACTGAATGAAAGGAGCTGGCATCTCACTCTCTTTGAATCTTCTTTATCATGCTAGGATTAACAGGAAAAAGCTAAAAATTTCAGAATTGCACCTTGCAATGTGGAGATATTACTGTTTGTGCATTTACAATATTCATTGATTTTTGCCATTGAAAAACATGTTTTTCATATACCAGAAATGTTTGAAGCTACTGACTGAATGAAAGGAGCTGGCATCTCACTCTCTTTGAATCTTCTTTATCATGCTAGGATTAGCAGGAAAAAGCAAAAAATTTCAGAATTGCACCGTGCAATGTGGAGATATTACTGTTTGTGCATTTACAATATTCATTGATTTTTGCCATTGAAAAACGTCCAGAAATGTTTGAAGCTACTGACTGAATGAAAGGAGCTGGCATCTCACTCTCTTTGAATCTTCTTTATCATGCTAGGATTAGCAGGAAAAAGCTAAAAATTTCAGAATTGCACCGTGCAATGTGGAGATATTACTGTTTGTGCATTTACAATATTCATTGATTTTTGCCATTGAAAAACATGTTTTTCATATACCAGAAATGTTTGAAGCTACTGACTGAATGAAAGGAGCTGGCATCTCACTCTCTTTGAATCTTCTTTATCATGCTAGGATTAACAGGAAAAAGCTAAAAATTTCAGAATTGCACCGTGCAATGTGGAGATATTACTGTTTGTGCATTTACAATATTCATTGATTTTTGCCATTGAAAAACATGTTTTTCATATACCAGAAATGTTTGAAGCTACTGACTGAATGAAAGGAGCTGGCATCTCACTCTCTTTGAATCTTCTTTATCATGCTAGGATTAGCAGGAAAAAGCAAAAAATTTCAGAATTGCACCGTGCAATGTGGAGATATTACTGTTTGTGCATTTACAATATTCATTGATTTTTGCCATTGAAAAACGTCCAGAAATGTTTGAAGCTACTGACTGAATGAAAGGAGCTGGCATCTCACTCTCTTTGAATCTTCTTTATCATGCTAGGATTAACAGGAAAAAGCTAAAAATTTCAGAATTGCACCGTGCAATGTGGAGATATTACTGTTTGTGCATTTACAATATTCATTGATTTTTGCCATTGAAAAACATGTTTTTCATATACCAGAAATGTTTGAAGCTACTGACTGAATGAAAGGAGCTGGCATCTCACTCTCTTTGAATCTTCTTTATCATGCTAGGATTAGCAGGAAAAAGCAAAAAATTTCAGAATTGCACCGTGCAATGTGGAGATATTACTGTTTGTGCATTTACAATATTCATTGATTTTTGCCATTGAAAAACGTCCAGAAATGTTTGAAGCTACTGACTGAATGAAAGGAGCTGGCATCTCACTCTCTTTGAATCTTCTTTATCATGCTAGGATTAGCAGGAAAAAGCTAAAAATTTCAGAATTGCACCGTGCAATGTGGAGATATTACTGTTTGTGCATTTACAATATTCATTGATTTTTGCCATTGAAAAACATGTTTTTCATATACCAGAAATGTTTGAAGCTACTGACTGAATGAAAGGAGCTGGCATCTCACTCTCTTTGAATCTTCTTTATCATGCTAGGATTAGCAGGAAAAAGCTAAAAATTTCAGAATTGCACCTTGCAATGTGGAGATATTACTGTTTGTGCATTTACAATATTCATTGATTTTTGCCATTGAAAAACGTCCAGAAATGTTTGAAGCTACTGACTGAATGAAAGGAGCTGGCATCTCACTCTCTTTGAATCTTCTTTATCATGCTAGGATTAGCAGGAAAAAGCAAAAAATTTCAGAATTGCACCTTGCAATGTGGAGATATTACTGTTTGTGCATTTACAATATTCATTGATTTTTGCCATTGAAAAACGTCCAGAAATGTTTGAAGCTACTGACTGAATGAAAGGAGCTGGCATCTCACTCTCTTTGAATCTTCTTTATCATGCTAGGATTAGCAGGAAAAAGCTAAAAATTTCAGAATTGCACCTTGCAATGTGGAGATATTACTGTTTGTGCATTTACAATATTCATTGATTTTTGCCATTGAAAAACGTCCAGAAATGTTTGAAGCTACTGACTGAATGAAAGGAGCTGGCATCTCACTCTCTTTGAATCTTCTTTATCATGCTAGGATTAGCAGGAAAAAGCTAAAAATTTCAGAATTGCACCGTGCAATGTGGAGATATTACTGTTTGTGCATTTACAATATTCATTGATTTTTGCCATTGAAAAACATGTTTTTCATATACCAGAAATGTTTGAAGCTACTGACTGAATGAAAGGAGCTGGCATCTCACTCTCTTTGAATCTTCTTTATCATGCTAGGATTAACAGGAAAAAGCAAAAAATTTCAGAATTGCACCTTGCAATGTGGAGATATTACTGTTTGTGCATTTACAATATTCATTGATTTTTGCCATTGAAAAACATGTTTTTCATATACCAGAAATGTTTGAAGCTACTGACTGAATGAAAGGAGCTGGCATCTCACTCTCTTTGAATCTTCTTTATCATGCTAGGATTAGCAGGAAAAAGCTAAAAATTTCAGAATTGCACCGTGCAATGTGGAGATATTACTGTTTGTGCATTTACAATATTCATTGATTTTTGCCATTGAAAAACGTCCAGAAATGTTTGAAGCTACTGACTGAATGAAAGGAGCTGGCATCTCACTCTCTTTGAATCTTCTTTATCATGCTAGGATTAGCAGGAAAAAGCTAAAAATTTCAGAATTGCACCTTGCAATGTGGAGATATTACTGTTTGTGCATTTACAATATTCATTGATTTTTGCCATTGAAAAACATGTTTTTCATATACCAGAAATGTTTGAAGCTACTGACTGAATGAAAGGAGCTGGCATCTCACTCTCTTTGAATCTTCTTTATCATGCTAGGATTAACAGGAAAAAGCAAAAAATTTCAGAATTGCACCTTGCAATGTGGAGATATTACTGTTTGTGCATTTACAATATTCATTGATTTTTGCCATTGAAAAACATGTTTTTCATATACCAGAAATGTTTGAAGCTACTGACTGAATGAAAGGAGCTGGCATCTCACTCTCTTTGAATCTTCTTTATCATGCTAGGATTAGCAGGAAAAAGCTAAAAATTTCAGAATTGCACCGTGCAATGTGGAGATATTACTGTTTGTGCATTTACAATATTCATTGATTTTTGCCATTGAAAAACATGTTTTTCATATACCAGAAATGTTTGAAGCTACTGACTGAATGAAAGGAGCTGGCATCTCACTCTCTTTGAATCTCCTTTATCATGCTAGGATTAGCAGGAAAAAGCAAAAAATTTCAGAATTGCACCGTGCAATGTGGAGATATTACTGTTTGTGCATTTACAATATTCATTGATTTTTGCCATTGAAAAACATGTTTTTCATATACCAGAAATGTTTGAAGCTACTGACTGAATGAAAGGAGCTGGCATCTCACTCTCTTTGAATCTTCTTTATCATGCTAGGATTAGCAGGAAAAAGCTAAAAATTTCAGAATTGCACCGTGCAATGTGGAGATATTACTGTTTGTGCATTTACAATATTCATTGATTTTTGCCATTGAAAAACATGTTTTTCATATACCAGAAATGTTTGAAGCTACTGACTGAATGAAAGGAGCTGGCATCTCACTCTCTTTGAATCTTCTTTATCATGCTAGGATTAGCAGGAAAAAGCTAAAAATTTCAGAATTGCACCGTGCAATGTGGAGATATTACTGTTTGTGCATTTACAATATTCATTGATTTTTGCCATTGAAAAACGTCCAGAAATGTTTGAAGCTACTGACTGAATGAAAGGAGCTGGCATCTCACTCTCTTTGAATCTTCTTTATCATGCTAGGATTAGCAGGAAAAAGCTAAAAATTTCAGAATTGCACCTTGCAATGTGGAGATATTACTGTTTGTGCATTTACAATATTCATTGATTTTTGCCATTGAAAAACATGTTTTTCATATACCAGAAATGTTTGAAGCTACTGACTGAATGAAAGGAGCTGGCATCTCACTCTCTTTGAATCTTCTTTATCATGCTAGGATTAACAGGAAAAAGCAAAAAATTTCAGAATTGCACCTTGCAATGTGGAGATATTACTGTTTGTGCATTTACAATATTCATTGATTTTTGCCATTGAAAAACATGTTTTTCATATACCAGAAATGTTTGAAGCTACTGACTGAATGAAAGGAGCTGGCATCTCACTCTCTTTGAATCTTCTTTATCATGCTAGGATTAGCAGGAAAAAGCTAAAAATTTCAGAATTGCACCGTGCAATGTGGAGATATTACTGTTTGTGCATTTACAATATTCATTGATTTTTGCCATTGAAAAACATGTTTTTCATATACCAGAAATGTTTGAAGCTACTGACTGAATGAAAGGAGCTGGCATCTCACTCTCTTTGAATCTCCTTTATCATGCTAGGATTAGCAGGAAAAAGCAAAAAATTTCAGAATTGCACCGTGCAATGTGGAGATATTACTGTTTGTGCATTTACAATATTCATTGATTTTTGCCATTGAAAAACATGTTTTTCATATACCAGAAATGTTTGAAGCTACTGACTGAATGAAAGGAGCTGGCATCTCACTCTCTTTGAATCTTCTTTATCATGCTAGGATTAGCAGGAAAAAGCTAAAAATTTCAGAATTGCACCGTGCAATGTGGAGATATTACTGTTTGTGCATTTACAATATTCATTGATTTTTGCCATTGAAAAACATGTTTTTCATATACCAGAAATGTTTGAAGCTACTGACTGAATGAAAGGAGCTGGCATCTCACTCTCTTTGAATCTTCTTTATCATGCTAGGATTAGCAGGAAAAAGCAAAAAATTTCAGAATTGCACCGTGCAATGTGGAGATATTACTGTTTGTGCATTTACAATATTCATTGATTTTTGCCATTGAAAAACATGTTTTTCATATACCAGAAATGTTTGAAGCTACTGACTGAATGAAAGGAGCTGGCATCTCACTCTCTTTGAATCTTCTTTATCATGCTAGGATTAACAGGAAAAAGCTAAAAATTTCAGAATTGCACCGTGCAATGTGGAGATATTACTGTTTGTGCATTTACAATATTCATTGATTTTTGCCATTGAAAAACATGTTTTTCATATACCAGAAATGTTTGAAGCTACTGACTGAATGAAAGGAGCTGGCATCTCACTCTCTTTGAATCTTCTTTATCATGCTAGGATTAACAGGAAAAAGCAAAAAATTTCAGAATTGCACCGTGCAATGTGGAGATATTACTGTTTGTGCATTTACAATATTCATTGATTTTTGCCATTGAAAAACGTCCAGAAATGTTTGAAGCTACTGACTGAATGAAAGGAGCTGGCATCTCACTCTCTTTGAATCTTCTTTATCATGCTAGGATTAACAGGAAAAAGCTAAAAATTTCAGAATTGCACCATGCAATGTGGAGATATTACTGTTTGTGCATTTACAATATTCATTGATTTTTGCCATTGAAAAACATGTTTTTCATATACCAGAAATGTTTGAAGCTACTGACTGAATGAAAGGAGCTGGCATCTCACTCTCTTTGAATCTTCTTTATCATGCTAGGATTAACAGGAAAAAGCAAAAAATTTCAGAATTGCACCGTGCAATGTGGAGATATTACTGTTTGTGCATTTACAATATTCATTGATTTTTGCCATTGAAAAACGTCCAGAAATGTTTGAAGCTACTGACTGAATGAAAGGAGCTGGCATCTCACTCTCTTTGAATCTTCTTTATCATGCTAGGATTAACAGGAAAAAGCTAAAAATTTCAGAATTGCACCGTGCAATGTGGAGATATTACTGTTTGTGCATTTACAATATTCATTGATTTTTGCCATTGAAAAACATGTTTTTCATATACCAGAAATGTTTGAAGCTACTGACTGAATGAAAGGAGCTGGCATCTCACTCTCTTTGAATCTTCTTTATCATGCTAGGATTAGCAGGAAAAAGCAAAAAATTTCAGAATTGCACCTTGCAATGTGGAGATATTACTGTTTGTGCATTTACAATATTCATTGATTTTTGCCATTGAAAAACATGTTTTTCATATACCAGAAATGTTTGAAGCTACTGACTGAATGAAAGGAGCTGGCATCTCACTCTCTTTGAATCTTCTTTATCATGCTAGGATTAACAGGAAAAAGCTAAAAATTTCAGAATTGCACCTTGCAATGTGGAGATATTACTGTTTGTGCATTTACAATATTCATTGATTTTTGCCATTGAAAAACGTCCAGAAATGTTTGAAGCTACTGACTGAATGAAAGGAGCTGGCATCTCACTCTCTTTGAATCTTCTTTATCATGCTAGGATTAGCAGGAAAAAGCAAAAAATTTCAGAATTGCACCTTGCAATGTGGAGATATTACTGTTTGTGCATTTACAATATTCATTGATTTTTGCCATTGAAAAACGTCCAGAAATGTTTGAAGCTACTGACTGAATGAAAGGAGCTGGCATCTCACTCTCTTTGAATCTTCTTTATCATGCTAGGATTAGCAGGAAAAAGCAAAAAATTTCAGAATTGCACCTTGCAATGTGGAGATATTACTGTTTGTGCATTTACAATATTCATTGATTTTTGCCATTGAAAAACATGTTTTTCATATACCAGAAATGTTTGAAGCTACTGACTGAATGAAAGGAGCTGGCATCTCACTCTCTTTGAATCTTCTTTATCATGCTAGGATTAACAGGAAAAAGCTAAAAATTTCAGAATTGCACCGTGCAATGTGGAGATATTACTGTTTGTGCATTTACAATATTCATTGATTTTTGCCATTGAAAAACGTCCAGAAATGTTTGAAGCTACTGACTGAATGAAAGGAGCTGGCATCTCACTCTCTTTGAATCTTCTTTATCATGCTAGGATTAGCAGGAAAAAGCAAAAAATTTCAGAATTGCACCTTGCAATGTGGAGATATTACTGTTTGTGCATTTACAATATTCATTGATTTTTGCCATTGAAAAACGTCCAGAAATGTTTGAAGCTACTGACTGAATGAAAGGAGCTGGCATCTCACTCTCTTTGAATCTTCTTTATCATGCTAGGATTAGCAGGAAAAAGCAAAAAATTTCAGAATTGCACCTTGCAATGTGGAGATATTACTGTTTGTGCATTTACAATATTCATTGATTTTTGCCATTGAAAAACATGTTTTTCATATACCAGAAATGTTTGAAGCTACTGACTGAATGAAAGGAGCTGGCATCTCACTCTCTTTGAATCTTCTTTATCATGCTAGGATTAGCAGGAAAAAGCTAAAAATTTCAGAATTGCACCGTGCAATGTGGAGATATTACTGTTTGTGCATTTACAATATTCATTGATTTTTGCCATTGAAAAACGTCCAGAAATGTTTGAAGCTACTGACTGAATGAAAGGAGCTGGCATCTCACTCTCTTTGAATCTTCTTTATCATGCTAGGATTAGCAGGAAAAAGCAAAAAATTTCAGAATTGCACCTTGCAATGTGGAGATATTACTGTTTGTGCATTTACAATATTCATTGATTTTTGCCATTGAAAAACGTCCAGAAATGTTTGAAGCTACTGACTGAATGAAAGGAGCTGGCATCTCACTCTCTTTGAATCTTCTTTATCATGCTAGGATTAACAGGAAAAAGCAAAAAATTTCAGAATTGCACCTTGCAATGTGGAGATATTACTGTTTGTGCATTTACAATATTCATTGATTTTTGCCATTGAAAAACATGTTTTTCATATACCAGAAATGTTTGAAGCTACTGACTGAATGAAAGGAGCTGGCATCTCACTCTCTTTGAATCTTCTTTATCATGCTAGGATTAACAGGAAAAAGCTAAAAATTTCAGAATTGCACCGTGCAATGTGGAGATATTACTGTTTGTGCATTTACAATATTCATTGATTTTTGCCATTGAAAAACATGTTTTTCATATACCAGAAATGTTTGAAGCTACTGACTGAATGAAAGGAGCTGGCATCTCACTCTCTTTGAATCTTCTTTATCATGCTAGGATTAGCAGGAAAAAGCAAAAAATTTCAGAATTGCACCGTGCAATGTGGAGATATTACTGTTTGTGCATTTACAATATTCATTGATTTTTGCCATTGAAAAACGTCCAGAAATGTTTGAAGCTACTGACTGAATGAAAGGAGCTGGCATCTCACTCTCTTTGAATCTTCTTTATCATGCTAGGATTAGCAGGAAAAAGCAAAAAATTTCAGAATTGCACCTTGCAATGTGGAGATATTACTGTTTGTGCATTTACAATATTCATTGATTTTTGCCATTGAAAAACATGTTTTTCATATACCAGAAATGTTTGAAGCTACTGACTGAATGAAAGGAGCTGGCATCTCACTCTCTTTGAATCTTCTTTATCATGCTAGGATTAACAGGAAAAAGCTAAAAATTTCAGAATTGCACCGTGCAATGTGGAGATATTACTGTTTGTGCATTTACAATATTCATTGATTTTTGCCATTGAAAAACATGTTTTTCATATACCAGAAATGTTTGAAGCTACTGACTGAATGAAAGGAGCTGGCATCTCACTCTCTTTGAATCTTCTTTATCATGCTAGGATTAGCAGGAAAAAGCTAAAAATTTCAGAATTGCACCGTGCAATGTGGAGATATTACTGTTTGTGCATTTACAATATTCATTGATTTTTGCCATTGAAAAACATGTTTTTCATATACCAGAAATGTTTGAAGCTACTGACTGAATGAAAGGAGCTGGCATCTCACTCTCTTTGAATCTTCTTTATCATGCTAGGATTAACAGGAAAAAGCTAAAAATTTCAGAATTGCACCTTGCAATGTGGAGATATTACTGTTTGTGCATTTACAATATTCATTGATTTTTGCCATTGAAAAACATGTTTTTCAATGGCAAAAATCAATGAATATTGTAAATGCACAAACAGTAATATCTCCACATTGCAAGGTGCAATTCTGAAATTTTTTGCTTTTTCCTGCTAATCCTAGCATGATAAAGAAGATTCAAAGAGAGTGAGATGCCAGCTCCTTTCATTCAGTCAGTAGCTTCAAACATTTCTGGACGTTTTTCAATGGCAAAAATCAATGAATATTGTAAATGCACAAACAGTAATATCTCCACATTGCACGGTGCAATTCTGAAATTTTTTGCTTTTTCCTGCTAATCCTAGCATGATAAAGAAGATTCAAAGAGAGTGAGATGCCAGCTCCTTTCACTCAGTCAGTAGCTTCAAACATTTCTGGTATATGAAAAACATGTTTTTCAATGGCAAAAATCAATGAATATTGTAAATGCACAAACAGTAATATCTCCACATTGCACGGTGCAATTCTGAAATTTTTAGCTTTTTCCTGTTAATCCTAGCATGATAAAGAAGATTCAAAGAGAGTGAGATGCCAGCTCCTTTCATTCAGTCAGTAGCTTCAAACATTTCTGGTATATGAAAAACATGTTTTTCAATGGCAAAAATCAATGAATATTGTAAATGCACAAACAGTAATATCTCCACATTGCAAGGTGCAATTCTGAAATTTTTTGCTTTTTCCTGTTAATCCTAGCATGATAAAGAAGATTCAAAGAGAGTGAGATGCCAGCTCCTTTCATTCAGTCAGTAGCTTCAAACATTTCTGGACGTTTTTCAATGGCAAAAATCAATGAATATTGTAAATGCACAAACAGTAATATCTCCACATTGCACGGTGCAATTCTGAAATTTTTTGCTTTTTCCTGCTAATCCTAGCATGATAAAGAAGATTCAAAGAGAGTGAGATGCCAGCTCCTTTCATTCAGTCAGTAGCTTCAAACATTTCTGGACGTTTTTCAATGGCAAAAATCAATGAATATTGTAAATGCACAAACAGTAATATCTCCACATTGCACGGTGCAATTCTGAAATTTTTTGCTTTTTCCTGCTAATCCTAGCATGATAAAGAAGATTCAAAGAGAGTGAGATGCCAGCTCCTTTCATTCAGTCAGTAGCTTCAAACATTTCTGGACGTTTTTCAATGGCAAAAATCAATGAATATTGTAAATGCACAAACAGTAATATCTCCACATTGCACGGTGCAATTCTGAAATTTTTAGCTTTTTCCTGTTAATCCTAGCATGATAAAGAAGATTCAAAGAGAGTGAGATGCCAGCTCCTTTCATTCAGTCAGTAGCTTCAAACATTTCTGGTATATGAAAAACATGTTTTTCAATGGCAAAAATCAATGAATATTGTAAATGCACAAACAGTAATATCTCCACATTGCACGGTGCAATTCTGAAATTTTTAGCTTTTTCCTGTTAATCCTAGCATGATAAAGAAGATTCAAAGAGAGTGAGATGCCAGCTCCTTTCATTCAGTCAGTAGCTTCAAACATTTCTGGACGTTTTTCAATGGCAAAAATCAATGAATATTGTAAATGCACAAACAGTAATATCTCCACATTGCACGGTGCAATTCTGAAATTTTTTGCTTTTTCCTGCTAATCCTAGCATGATAAAGAAGATTCAAAGAGAGTGAGATGCCAGCTCCTTTCATTCAGTCAGTAGCTTCAAACATTTCTGGACGTTTTTCAATGGCAAAAATCAATGAATATTGTAAATGCACAAACAGTAATATCTCCACATTGCAAGGTGCAATTCTGAAATTTTTAGCTTTTTCCTGTTAATCCTAGCATGATAAAGAAGATTCAAAGAGAGTGAGATGCCAGCTCCTTTCATTCAGTCAGTAGCTTCAAACATTTCTGGTATATGAAAAACATGTTTTTCAATGGCAAAAATCAATGAATATTGTAAATGCACAAACAGTAATATCTCCACATTGCAAGGTGCAATTCTGAAATTTTTTGCTTTTTCCTGTTAATCCTAGCATGATAAAGAAGATTCAAAGAGAGTGAGATGCCAGCTCCTTTCATTCAGTCAGTAGCTTCAAACATTTCTGGTATATGAAAAACATGTTTTTCAATGGCAAAAATCAATGAATATTGTAAATGCACAAACAGTAATATCTCCACATTGCAAGGTGCAATTCTGAAATTTTTAGCTTTTTCCTGTTAATCCTAGCATGATAAAGAAGATTCAAAGAGAGTGAGATGCCAGCTCCTTTCATTCAGTCAGTAGCTTCAAACATTTCTGGTATATGAAAAACATGTTTTTCAATGGCAAAAATCAATGAATATTGTAAATGCACAAACAGTAATATCTCCACATTGCACGGTGCAATTCTGAAATTTTTAGCTTTTTCCTGCTAATCCTAGCATGATAAAGAAGATTCAAAGAGAGTGAGATGCCAGCTCCTTTCATTCAGTCAGTAGCTTCAAACATTTCTGGTATATGAAAAACATGTTTTTCAATGGCAAAAATCAATGAATATTGTAAATGCACAAACAGTAATATCTCCACATTGCACGGTGCAATTCTGAAATTTTTAGCTTTTTCCTGTTAATCCTAGCATGATAAAGAAGATTCAAAGAGAGTGAGATGCCAGCTCCTTTCATTCAGTCAGTAGCTTCAAACATTTCTGGTATATGAAAAACATGTTTTTCAATGGCAAAAATCAATGAATATTGTAAATGCACAAACAGTAATATCTCCACATTGCACGGTGCAATTCTGAAATTTTTAGCTTTTTCCTGCTAATCCTAGCATGATAAAGAAGATTCAAAGAGAGTGAGATGCCAGCTCCTTTCATTCAGTCAGTAGCTTCAAACATTTCTGGTATATGAAAAACATGTTTTTCAATGGCAAAAATCAATGAATATTGTAAATGCACAAACAGTAATATCTCCACATTGCAAGGTGCAATTCTGAAATTTTTTGCTTTTTCCTGTTAATCCTAGCATGATAAAGAAGATTCAAAGAGAGTGAGATGCCAGCTCCTTTCATTCAGTCAGTAGCTTCAAACATTTCTGGACGTTTTTCAATGGCAAAAATCAATGAATATTGTAAATGCACAAACAGTAATATCTCCACATTGCAAGGTGCAATTCTGAAATTTTTTGCTTTTTCCTGTTAATCCTAGCATGATAAAGAAGATTCAAAGAGAGTGAGATGCCAGCTCCTTTCATTCAGTCAGTAGCTTCAAACATTTCTGGTATATGAAAAACATGTTTTTCAATGGCAAAAATCAATGAATATTGTAAATGCACAAACAGTAATATCTCCACATTGCACGGTGCAATTCTGAAATTTTTAGCTTTTTCCTGCTAATCCTAGCATGATAAAGAAGATTGAAAGAGAGTGAGATGCCAGCTCCTTTCATTCAGTCAGTAGCTTCAAACATTTCTGGTATATGAAAAACATGTTTTTCAATGGCAAAAATCAATGAATATTGTAAATGCACAAACAGTAATATCTCCACATTGCACGGTGCAATTCTGAAATTTTTAGCTTTTTCCTGCTAATCCTAGCATGATAAAGAAGATTCAAAGAGAGTGAGATGCCAGCTCCTTTCATTCAGTCAGTAGCTTCAAACATTTCTGGTATATGAAAAACATGTTTTTCAATGGCAAAAATCAATGAATATTGTAAATGCACAAACAGTAATATCTCCACATTGCAAGGTGCAATTCTGAAATTTTTTGCTTTTTCCTGTTAATCCTAGCATGATAAAGAAGATTCAAAGAGAGTGAGATGCCAGCTCCTTTCATTCAGTCAGTAGCTTCAAACATTTCTGGTATATGAAAAACATGTTTTTCAATGGCAAAAATCAATGAATATTGTAAATGCACAAACAGTAATATCTCCACATTGCACGGTGCAATTCTGAAATTTTTAGCTTTTTCCTGTTAATCCTAGCATGATAAAGAAGATTCAAAGAGAGTGAGATGCCAGCTCCTTTCATTCAGTCAGTAGCTTCAAACATTTCTGGTATATGAAAAACATGTTTTTCAATGGCAAAAATCAATGAATATTGTAAATGCACAAACAGTAATATCTCCACATTGCACGGTGCAATTCTGAAATTTTTAGCTTTTTCCTGTTAATCCTAGCATGATAAAGAAGATTCAAAGAGAGTGAGATGCCAGCTCCTTTCATTCAGTCAGTAGCTTCAAACATTTCTGGTATATGAAAAACATGTTTTTCAATGGCAAAAATCAATGAATATTGTAAATGCACAAACAGTAATATCTCCACATTGCACGGTGCAATTCTGAAATTTTTTGCTTTTTCCTGTTAATCCTAGCATGATAAAGAAGATTCAAAGAGAGTGAGATGCCAGCTCCTTTCATTCAGTCAGTAGCTTCAAACATTTCTGGACGTTTTTCAATGGCAAAAATCAATGAATATTGTAAATGCACAAACAGTAATATCTCCACATTGCACGGTGCAATTCTGAAATTTTTTGCTTTTTCCTGCTAATCCTAGCATGATAAAGAAGATTCAAAGAGAGTGAGATGCCAGCTCCTTTCATTCAGTCAGTAGCTTCAAACATTTCTGGTATATGAAAAACATGTTTTTCAATGGCAAAAATCAATGAATATTGTAAATGCACAAACAGTAATATCTCCACATTGCAAGGTGCAATTCTGAAATTTTTTGCTTTTTCCTGTTAATCCTAGCATGATAAAGAAGATTCAAAGAGAGTGAGATGCCAGCTCCTTTCATTCAGTCAGTAGCTTCAAACATTTCTGGTATATGAAAAACATGTTTTTCAATGGCAAAAATCAATGAATATTGTAAATGCACAAACAGTAATATCTCCACATTGCAAGGTGCAATTCTGAAATTTTTTGCTTTTTCCTGTTAATCCTAGCATGATAAAGAAGATTCAAAGAGAGTGAGATGCCAGCTCCTTTCATTCAGTCAGTAGCTTCAAACATTTCTGGTATATGAAAAACATGTTTTTCAATGGCAAAAATCAATGAATATTGTAAATGCACAAACAGTAATATCTCCACATTGCACGGTGCAATTCTGAAATTTTTAGCTTTTTCCTGTTAATCCTAGCATGATAAAGAAGATTCAAAGAGAGTGAGATGCCAGCTCCTTTCATTCAGTCAGTAGCTTCAAACATTTCTGGTATATGAAAAACATGTTTTTCAATGGCAAAAATCAATGAATATTGTAAATGCACAAACAGTAATATCTCCACATTGCACGGTGCAATTCTGAAATTTTTTGCTTTTTCCTGTTAATCCTAGCATGATAAAGAAGATTCAAAGAGAGTGAGATGCCAGCTCCTTTCATTCAGTCAGTAGCTTCAAACATTTCTGGTATATGAAAAACATGTTTTTCAATGGCAAAAATCAATGAATATTGTAAATGCACAAACAGTAATATCTCCACATTGCACGGTGCAATTCTGAAATTTTTAGCTTTTTCCTGTTAATCCTAGCATGATAAAGAAGATTCAAAGAGAGTGAGATGCCAGCTCCTTTCATTCAGTCAGTAGCTTCAAACATTTCTGGTATATGAAAAACATGTTTTTCAATGGCAAAAATCAATGAATATTGTAAATGCACAAACAGTAATATCTCCACATTGCACGGTGCAATTCTGAAATTTTTTGCTTTTTCCTGCTAATCCTAGCATGATAAAGAAGATTCAAAGAGAGTGAGATGCCAGCTCCTTTCATTCAGTCAGTAGCTTCAAACATTTCTGGTATATGAAAAACATGTTTTTCAATGGCAAAAATCAATGAATATTGTAAATGCACAAACAGTAATATCTCCACATTGCAAGGTGCAATTCTGAAATTTTTTGCTTTTTCCTGTTAATCCTAGCATGATAAAGAAGATTCAAAGAGAGTGAGATGCCAGCTCCTTTCATTCAGTCAGTAGCTTCAAACATTTCTGGTATATGAAAAACATGTTTTTCAATGGCAAAAATCAATGAATATTGTAAATGCACAAACAGTAATATCTCCACATTGCACGGTGCAATTCTGAAATTTTTAGCTTTTTCCTGTTAATCCTAGCATGATAAAGAAGATTCAAAGAGAGTGAGATGCCAGCTCCTTTCATTCAGTCAGTAGCTTCAAACATTTCTGGTATATGAAAAACATGTTTTTCAATGGCAAAAATCAATGAATATTGTAAATGCACAAACAGTAATATCTCCACATTGCAAGGTGCAATTCTGAAATTTTTAGCTTTTTCCTGTTAATCCTAGCATGATAATGAAGATTCAAAGAGAGTGAGATGCCAGCTCCTTTCATTCAGTCAGTAGCTTCAAACATTTCTGGTATATGAAAAACATGTTTTTCAATGGCAAAAATCAATGAATATTGTAAATGCACAAACAGTAATATCTCCACATTGCACGGTGCAATTCTGAAATTTTTAGCTTTTTCCTGTTAATCCTAGCATGATAAAGAAGATTCAAAGAGAGTGAGATGCCAGCTCCTTTCATTCAGTCAGTAGCTTCAAACATTTCTGGACGTTTTTCAATGGCAAAAATCAATGAATATTGTAAATGCACAAACAGTAATATCTCCACATTGCACGGTGCAATTCTGAAATTTTTTGCTTTTTCCTGTTAATCCTAGCATGATAAAGAAGATTCAAAGAGAGTGAGATGCCAGCTCCTTTCATTCAGTCAGTAGCTTCAAACATTTCTGGTATATGAAAAACATGTTTTTCAATGGCAAAAATCAATGAATATTGTAAATGCACAAACAGTAATATCTCCACATTGCACGGTGCAATTCTGAAATTTTTTGCTTTTTCCTGCTAATCCTAGCATGATAAAGAAGATTCAAAGAGAGTGAGATGCCAGCTCCTTTCATTCAGTCAGTAGCTTCAAACATTTCTGGACGTTTTTCAATGGCAAAAATCAATGAATATTGTAAATGCACAAACAGTAATATCTCCACATTGCACGGTGCAATTCTGAAATTTTTTGCTTTTTCCTGCTAATCCTGGCATGATAAAGAAGATTCAAAGAGAGTGAGATGCCAGCTCCTTTCATTCAGTCAGTAGCTTCAAACATTTCTGGTATATGAAAAACATGTTTTTCAATGGCAAAAATCAATGAATATTGTAAATGCACAAACAGTAATATCTCCACATTGCAAGGTGCAATTCTGAAATTTTTTGCTTTTTCCTGCTAATCCTAGCATGATAAAGAAGATTCAAAGAGAGTGAGATGCCAGCTCCTTTCATTCAGTCAGTAGCTTCAAACATTTCTGGTATATGAAAAACATGTTTTTCAATGGCAAAAATCAATGAATATTGTAAATGCACAAACAGTAATATCTCCACATTGCACGGTGCAATTCTGAAATTTTTAGCTTTTTCCTGCTAATCCTAGCATGATAAAGAAGATTCAAAGAGAGTGAGATGCCAGCTCCTTTCATTCAGTCAGTAGCTTCAAACATTTCTGGTATATGAAAAACATGTTTTTCAATGGCAAAAATCAATGAATATTGTAAATGCACAAACAGTAATATCTCCACATTGCACGGTGCAATTCTGAAATTTTTTGCTTTTTCCTGCTAATCCTAGCATGATAAAGAAGATTCAAAGAGAGTGAGATGCCAGCTCCTTTCATTCAGTCAGTAGCTTCAAACATTTCTGGACGTTTTTCAATGGCAAAAATCAATGAATATTGTAAATGCACAAACAGTAATATCTCCACATTGCAAGGTGCAATTCTGAAATTTTTAGCTTTTTCCTGTTAATCCTAGCATGATAAAGAAGATTCAAAGAGAGTGAGATGCCAGCTCCTTTCATTCAGTCAGTAGCTTCAAACATTTCTGGACGTTTTTCAATGGCAAAAATCAATGAATATTGTAAATGCACAAACAGTAATATCTCCACATTGCAAGGTGCAATTCTGAAATTTTTAGCTTTTTCCTGTTAATCCTAGCATGATAAAGAAGATTCAAAGAGAGTGAGATGCCAGCTCCTTTCATTCAGTCAGTAGCTTCAAACATTTCTGGACGTTTTTCAATGGCAAAAATCAATGAATATTGTAAATGCACAAACAGTAATATCTCCACATTGCACGGTGCAATTCTGAAATTTTTAGCTTTTTCCTGCTAATCCTAGCATGATAAAGAAGATTCAAAGAGAGTGAGATGCCAGCTCCTTTCATTCAGTCAGTAGCTTCAAACATTTCTGGACGTTTTTCAATGGCAAAAATCAATGAATATTGTAAATGCACAAACAGTAATATCTCCACATTGCAAGGTGCAATTCTGAAATTTTTAGCTTTTTCCTGTTAATCCTAGCATGATAAAGAAGATTCAAAGAGAGTGAGATGCCAGCTCCTTTCATTCAGTCAGTAGCTTCAAACATTTCTGGACGTTTTTCAATGGCAAAAATCAATGAATATTGTAAATGCACAAACAGTAATATCTCCACATTGCATGGTGCAATTCTGAAATTTTTAGCTTTTTCCTGTTAATCCTAGCATGATAAAGAAGATTCAAAGAGAGTGAGATGCCAGCTCCTTTCATTCAGTCAGTAGCTTCAAACATTTCTGGACGTTTTTCAATGGCAAAAATCAATGAATATTGTAAATGAACAAACAGTAATATCTCCACATTGCAAGGTGCAATTCTGAAATTTTTAGCTTTTTCCTGCTAATCCTAGCATGATAAAGAAGATTCAAAGAGAGTGAGATGCCAGCTCCTTTCATTCAGTCAGTAGCTTCAAACATTTCTGGTATATGAAAAACATGTTTTTCAATGGCAAAAATCAATGAATATTGTAAATGCACAAACAGTAATATCTCCACATTGCATGGTGCAATTCTGAAATTTTTAGCTTTTTCCTGCTAATCCTAGCATGATAAAGAAGATTCAAAGAGAGTGAGATGCCAGCTCCTTTCATTCAGTCAGTAGCTTCAAACATTTCTGGTATATGAAAAACATGTTTTTCAATGGCAAAAATCAATGAATATTGTAAATGCACAAACAGTAATATCTCCACATTGCACGGTGCAATTCTGAAATTTTTTGCTTTTTCCTGCTAATCCTAGCATGATAAAGAAGATTCAAAGAGAGTGAGATGCCAGCTCCTTTCATTCAGTCAGTAGCTTCAAACATTTCTGGTATATGAAAAACATGTTTTTCAATGGCAAAAATCAATGAATATTGTAAATGCACAAACAGTAATATCTCCACATTGCACGGTGCAATTCTGAAATTTTTTGCTTTTTCCTGCTAATCCTAGCATGATAAAGAAGATTCAAAGAGAGTGAGATGCCAGCTCCTTTCATTCAGTCAGTAGCTTCAAACATTTCTGGACGTTTTTCAATGGCAAAAATCAATGAATATTGTAAATGCACAAACAGTAATATCTCCACATTGCACGGTGCAATTCTGAAATTTTTTGCTTTTTCCTGCTAATCCTAGCATGATAAAGAAGATTCAAAGAGAGTGAGATGCCAGCTCCTTTCATTCAGTCAGTAGCTTCAAACATTTCTGGTATATGAAAAACATGTTTTTCAATGGCAAAAATCAATGAATATTGTAAATGCACAAACAGTAATATCTCCACATTGCAAGGTGCAATTCTGAAATTTTTTGCTTTTTCCTGCTAATCCTAGCATGATAAAGAAGATTCAAAGAGAGTGAGATGCCAGCTCCTTTCATTCAGTCAGTAGCTTCAAACATTTCTGGACGTTTTTCAATGGCAAAAATCAATGAATATTGTAAATGCACAAACAGTAATATCTCCACATTGCACGGTGCAATTCTGAAATTTTTTGCTTTTTCCTGCTAATCCTAGCATGATAAAGAAGATTCAAAGAGAGTGAGATGCCAGCTCCTTTCATTCAGTCAGTAGCTTCAAACATTTCTGGTATATGAAAAACATGTTTTTCAATGGCAAAAATCAATGAATATTGTAAATGCACAAACAGTAATATCTCCACATTGCACGGTGCAATTCTGAAATTTTTAGCTTTTTCCTGCTAATCCTAGCATGATAAAGAAGATTCAAAGAGAGTGAGATGCCAGCTCCTTTCATTCAGTCAGTAGCTTCAAACATTTCTGGTATATGAAAAACATGTTTTTCAATGGCAAAAATCAATGAATATTGTAAATGCACAAACAGTAATATCTCCACATTGCACGGTGCAATTCTGAAATTTTTAGCTTTTTCCTGTTAATCCTAGCATGATAAAGAAGATTCAAAGAGAGTGAGATGCCAGCTCCTTTCATTCAGTCAGTAGCTTCAAACATTTCTGGTATATGAAAAACATGTTTTTCAATGGCAAAAATCAATGAATATTGTAAATGCACAAACAGTAATATCTCCACATTGCACGGTGCAATTCTGAAATGTTTTGCTTTTTCCTGCTAATCCTAGCATGATAAAGAAGATTCAAAGAGAGTGAGATGCCAGCTCCTTTCATTCAGTCAGTAGCTTCAAACATTTCTGGTATATGAAAAACATGTTTTTCAATGGCAAAAATCAATGAATATTGTAAATGCACAAACAGTAATATCTCCACATTGCACGGTGCAATTCTGAAATTTTTAGCTTTTTCCTGCTAATCCTAGCATGATAAAGAAGATTCAAAGAGAGTGAGATGCCAGCTCCTTTCATTCAGTCAGTAGCTTCAAACATTTCTGGTATATGAAAAACATGTTTTTCAATGGCAAAAATCAATGAATATTGTAAATGCACAAACAGTAATATCTCCACATTGCACGGTGCAATTCTGAAATTTTTTGCTTTTTCCTGTTAATCCTAGCATGATAAAGAAGATTCAAAGAGAGTGAGATGCCAGCTCCTTTCATTCAGTCAGTAGCTTCAAACATTTCTGGTATATGAAAAACATGTTTTTCAATGGCAAAAATCAATGAATATTGTAAATGCACAAACAGTAATATCTCCACATTGCACGGTGCAATTCTGAAATTTTTAGCTTTTTCCTGTTAATCCTAGCATGATAAAGAAGATTCAAAGAGAGTGAGATGCCAGCTCCTTTCATTCAGTCAGTAGCTTCAAACATTTCTGGACGTTTTTCAATGGCAAAAATCAATGAATATTGTAAATGCACAAACAGTAATATCTCCACATTGCAAGGTGCAATTCTGAAATTTTTTGCTTTTTCCTGCTAATCCTAGCATGATAAAGAAGATTCAAAGAGAGTGAGATGCCAGCTCCTTTCATTCAGTCAGTAGCTTCAAACATTTCTGGTATATGAAAAACATGTTTTTCAATGGCAAAAATCAATGAATATTGTAAATGCACAAACAGTAATATCTCCACATTGCACGGTGCAATTCTGAAATTTTTAGCTTTTTCCTGTTAATCCTAGCATGATAAAGAAGATTCAAAGAGAGTGAGATGCCAGCTCCTTTCATTCAGTCAGTAGCTTCAAACATTTCTGGTATATGAAAAACATGTTTTTCAATGGCAAAAATCAATGAATATTGTAAATGCACAAACAGTAATATCTCCACATTGCACGGTGCAATTCTGAAATTTTTTGCTTTTTCCTGCTAATCCTAGCATGATAAAGAAGATTCAAAGAGAGTGAGATGCCAGCTCCTTTCATTCAGTCAGTAGCTTCAAACATTTCTGGTATATGAAAAACATGTTTTTCAATGGCAAAAATCAATGAATATTGTAAATGCACAAACAGTAATATCTCCACATTGCAAGGTGCAATTCTGAAATTTTTTGCTTTTTCCTGCTAATCCTAGCATGATAAAGAAGATTCAAAGAGAGTGAGATGCCAGCTCCTTTCATTCAGTCAGTAGCTTCAAACATTTCTGGACGTTTTTCAATGGCAAAAATCAATGAATATTGTAAATGCACAAACAGTAATATCTCCACATTGCACGGTGCAATTCTGAAATTTTTTGCTTTTTCCTGCTAATCCTAGCATGATAAAGAAGATTCAAAGAGAGTGAGATGCCAGCTCCTTTCATTCAGTCAGTAGCTTCAAACATTTCTGGTATATGAAAAACATGTTTTTCAATGGCAAAAATCAATGAATATTGTAAATGCACAAACAGTAATATCTCCACATTGCAAGGTGCAATTCTGAAATTTTTAGCTTTTTCCTGTTAATCCTAGCATGATAAAGAAGATTCAAAGAGAGTGAGATGCCAGCTCCTTTCATTCAGTCAGTAGCTTCAAACATTTCTGGTATATGAAAAACATGTTTTTCAATGGCAAAAATCAATGAATATTGTAAATGCACAAACAGTAATATCTCCACATTGCACGGTGCAATTCTGAAATTTTTAGCTTTTTCCTGTTAATCCTAGCATGATAAAGAAGATTCAAAGAGAGTGAGATGCCAGCTCCTTTCATTCAGTCAGTAGCTTCAAACATTTCTGGACGTTTTTCAATGGCAAAAATCAATGAATATTGTAAATGCACAAACAGTAATATCTCCACATTGCACGGTGCAATTCTGAAATTTTTAGCTTTTTCCTGTTAATCCTAGCATGATAAAGAAGATTCAAAGAGAGTGAGATGCCAGCTCCTTTCATTCAGTCAGTAGCTTCAAACATTTCTGGTATATGAAAAACATGTTTTTCAATGGCAAAAATCAATGAATATTGTAAATGCACAAACAGTAATATCTCCACATTGCAAGGTGCAATTCTGAAATTTTTTGCTTTTTCCTGTTAATCCTAGCATGATAAAGAAGATTCAAAGAGAGTGAGATGCCAGCTCCTTTCATTCAGTCAGTAGCTTCAAACATTTCTGGACGTTTTTCAATGGCAAAAATCAATGAATATTGTAAATGCACAAACAGTAATATCTCCACATTGCACGGTGCAATTCTGAAATTTTTTGCTTTTTCCTGCTAATCCTAGCATGATAAAGAAGATTCAAAGAGAGTGAGATGCCAGCTCCTTTCATTCAGTCAGTAGCTTCAAACATTTCTGGTATATGAAAAACATGTTTTTCAATGGCAAAAATCAATGAATATTGTAAATGCACAAACAGTAATATCTCCACATTGCAAGGTGCAATTGTGAAATTTTTTGCTTTTTCCTGTTAATCCTAGCATGATAAAGAAGATTCAAAGAGAGTGAGATGCCAGCTCCTTTCATTCAGTCAGTAGCTTCAAACATTTCTGGACGTTTTTCAATGGCAAAAATCAATGAATATTGTAAATGCACAAACAGTAATATCTCCACATTGCACGGTGCAATTCTGAAATTTTTAGCTTTTTCCTGCTAATCCTAGCATGATAAAGAAGATTCAAAGAGAGTGAGATGCCAGCTCCTTTCATTCAGTCAGTAGCTTCAAACATTTCTGGTATATGAAAAACATGTTTTTCAATGGCAAAAATCAATGAATATTGTAAATGCACAAACAGTAATATCTCCACATTGCAAGGTGCAATTCTGAAATTTTTAGCTTTTTCCTGCTAATCCTAGCATGATAAAGAAGATTCAAAGAGAGTGAGATGCCAGCTCCTTTCATTCAGTCAGTAGCTTCAAACATTTCTGGTATATGAAAAACATGTTTTTCAATGGCAAAAATCAATGAATATTGTAAATGCACAAACAGTAATATCTCCACATTGCAAGGTGCAATTCTGAAATTTTTTGCTTTTTCCTGTTAATCCTAGCATGATAAAGAAGATTCAAAGAGAGTGAGATGCCAGCTCCTTTCATTCAGTCAGTAGCTTCAAACATTTCTGGTATATGAAAAACATGTTTTTCAATGGCAAAAATCAATGAATATTGTAAATGCACAAACAGTAATATCTCCACATTGCAAGGTGCAATTCTGAAATTTTTAGCTTTTTCCTGCTAATCCTAGCATGATAAAGAAGATTCAAAGAGAGTGAGATGCCAGCTCCTTTCATTCAGTCAGTAGCTTCAAACATTTCTGGTATATGAAAAACATGTTTTTCAATGGCAAAAATCAATGAATATTGTAAATGCACAAACAGTAATATCTCCACATTGCACGGTGCAATTCTGAAATTTTTAGCTTTTTCCTGCTAATCCTAGCATGATAAAGAAGATTCAAAGAGAGTGAGATGCCAGCTCCTTTCATTCAGTCAGTAGCTTCAAACATTTCTGGTATATGAAAAACATGTTTTTCAATGGCAAAAATCAATGAATATTGTAAATGCACAAACAGTAATATCTCCACATTGCAAGGTGCAATTCTGAAATTTTTAGCTTTTTCCTGCTAATCCTAGCATGATAAAGAAGATTCAAAGAGAGTGAGATGCCAGCTCCTTTCATTCAGTCAGTAGCTTCAAACATTTCTGGTATATGAAAAACATGTTTTTCAATGGCAAAAATCAATGAATATTGTAAATGCACAAACAGTAATATCTCCACATTGCAAGGTGCAATTCTGAAATTTTTTGCTTTTTCCTGTTAATCCTAGCATGATAAAGAAGATTCAAAGAGAGTGAGATGCCAGCTCCTTTCATTCAGTCAGTAGCTTCAAACATTTCTGGACGTTTTTCAATGGCAAAAATCAATGAATATTGTAAATGCACAAACAGTAATATCTCCACATTGCAAGGTGCAATTCTGAAATTTTTAGCTTTTTCCTGTTAATCCTAGCATGATAAAGAAGATTCAAAGAGAGTGAGATGCCAGCTCCTTTCATTCAGTCAGTAGCTTCAAACATTTCTGGTATATGAAAAACATGTTTTTCAATGGCAAAAATCAATGAATATTGTAAATGCACAAACAGTAATATCTCCACATTGCACGGTGCAATTCTGAAATTTTTTGCTTTTTCCTGCTAATCCTAGCATGATAAAGAAGATTCAAAGAGAGTGAGATGCCAGCTCCTTTCATTCAGTCAGTAGCTTCAAACATTTCTGGACGTTTTTCAATGGCAAAAATCAATGAATATTGTAAATGCACAAACAGTAATATCTCCACATTGCAAGGTGCAATTCTGAAATTTTTAGCTTTTTCCTGCTAATCCTAGCATGATAAAGAAGATTCAAAGAGAGTGAGATGCCAGCTCCTTTCATTCAGTCAGTAGCTTCAAACATTTCTGGTATATGAAGAACATGTTTTTCAATGGCAAAAATCAATGAATATTGTAAATGCACAAACAGTAATATCTCCACATTGCAAGGTGCAATTCTGAAATTTTTTGCTTTTTCCTGCTAATCCTAGCATGATAAAGAAGATTCAAAGAGAGTGAGATGCCAGCTCCTTTCATTCAGTCAGTAGCTTCAAACATTTCTGGTATATGAAAAACATGTTTTTCAATGGCAAAAATCAATGAATATTGTAAATGCACAAACAGTAATATCTCCACATTGCACGGTGCAATTCTGAAATTTTTTGCTTTTTCCTGTTAATCCTAGCATGATAAAGAAGATTCAAAGAGAGTGAGATGCCAGCTCCTTTCATTCAGTCAGTAGCTTCAAACATTTCTGGTATATGAAAAACATGTTTTTCAATGGCAAAAATCAATGAATATTGTAAATGCACAAACAGTAATATCTCCACATTGCACGGTGCAATTCTGAAATTTTTAGCTTTTTCCTGTTAATCCTAGCATGATAAAGAAGATTCAAAGAGAGTGAGATGCCAGCTCCTTTCATTCAGTCAGTAGCTTCAAACATTTCTGGTATATGAAAAACATGTTTTTCAATGGCAAAAATCAATGAATATTGTAAATGCACAAACAGTAATATCTCCACATTGCACGGTGCAATTCTGAAATTTTTTGCTTTTTCCTGTTAATCCTAGCATGATAAAGAAGATTCAAAGAGAGTGAGATGCCAGCTCCTTTCATTCAGTCAGTAGCTTCAAACATTTCTGGACGTTTTTCAATGGCAAAAATCAATGAATATTGTAAATGCACAAACAGTAATATCTCCACATTGCAAGGTGCAATTCTGAAATTTTTTGCTTTTTCCTGTTAATCCTCGCATGATAAAGAAGATTCAAAGAGAGTGAGATGCCAGCTCCTTTCATTCAGTCAGTAGCTTCAAACATTTCTGGTATATGAAAAACATGTTTTTCAATGGCAAAAATCAATGAATATTGTAAATGCACAAACAGTAATATCTCCACATTGCACGGTGCAATTCTGAAATTTTTTGCTTTTTCCTGCTAATCCTAGCATGATAAAGAAGATTCAAAGAGAGTGAGATGCCAGCTCCTTTCATTCAGTCAGTAGCTTCAAACATTTCTGGACGTTTTTCAATGGCAAAAATCAATGAATATTGTAAATGCACAAACAGTAATATCTCCACATTGCACGGTGCAATTCTGAAATTTTTTGCTTTTTCCTGCTAATCCTAGCATGATAAAGAAGATTCAAAGAGAGTGAGATGCCAGCTCCTTTCATTCAGTCAGTAGCTTCAAACATTTCTGGTATATGAAAAACATGTTTTTCAATGGCAAAAATCAATGAATATTGTAAATGCACAAACAGTAATATCTCCACATTGCAAGGTGCAATTCTGAAATTTTTTGCTTTTTCCTGCTAATCCTAGCATGATAAAGAAGATTCAAAGAGAGTGAGATGCCAGCTCCTTTCATTCAGTCAGTAGCTTCAAACATTTCTGGTATATGAAAAACATGTTTTTCAATGGCAAAAATCAATGAATATTGTAAATGCACAAACAGTAATATCTCCACATTGCAAGGTGCAATTCTGAAATTTTTAGCTTTTTCCTGTTAATCCTAGCATGATAAAGAAGATTCAAAGAGAGTGAGATGCCAGCTCCTTTCATTCAGTCAGTAGCTTCAAACATTTCTGGTATATGAAAAACATGTTTTTCAATGGCAAAAATCAATGAATATTGTAAATGCACAAACAGTAATATCTCCACATTGCACGGTGCAATTCTGAAATTTTTTGCTTTTTCCTGCTAATCCTAGCATGATAAAGAAGATTCAAAGAGAGTGAGATGCCAGCTCCTTTCATTCAGTCAGTAGCTTCAAACATTTCTGGACGTTTTTCAATGGCAAAAATCAATGAATATTGTAAATGCACAAACAGTAATATCTCCACATTGCACGGTGCAATTCTGAAATTTTTTGCTTTTTCCTGCTAATCCTAGCATGATAAAGAAGATTCAAAGAGAGTGAGATGCCAGCTCCTTTCATTCAGTCAGTAGCTTCAAACATTTCTGGTATATGAAAAACATGTTTTTCAATGGCAAAAATCAATGAATATTGTAAATGCACAAACAGTAATATCTCCACATTGCAAGGTGCAATTCTGAAATTTTTTGCTTTTTCCTGCTAATCCTAGCATGATAAAGAAGATTCAAAGAGAGTGAGATGCCAGCTCCTTTCATTCAGTCAGTAGCTTCAAACATTTCTGGTATATGAAAAACATGTTTTTCAATGGCAAAAATCAATGAATATTGTAAATGCACAAACAGTAATATCTCCACATTGCACGGTGCA
>NW_027367396.1:0-58562 GCF_046119375.1 Phyllobates terribilis | reverse complement strand
AATATTATACATAATCTGGATGCACTTGATCTTCAAAGCCAGGGGGTTGCTTCACATACACTTTTTTATTTAGAGTCCCATTGAGGAAAGTTGTCTTCACATCCATCTGAAAGAGCTTGAACCCTTTGTGAGAGACAAAGGCTATGAGAAGGAGTATAACTTCAAGTGTTAGCTACCGGTGCATACGTCCCCATTATAATCAATGCCTTCTTGTTGGTTATATCCTTGATCTACTAGCCTTGCCTTGTTGCTTATATGTAAGAACGACCGTTAGGCCCTCTAATCAAAGTAATCCCTTTTACTCCTCTACTAAAGTAGAGTGGCAAGTAGGGGTCGAATCCCACAAGGAACCAAAGGTATTCAATTCTTAAGGTATTAGAATGACTAACTAATGAAAAGTAACTAATTGGGGGATTGTGAAAACTGTTTTGATTATTTTGATTAATTTGGGAAAAACAATTCATATGGTTGGTCTAACCTACTAGCCTGATTCAATGTTCCTACGTTCCATCTATTCAAGTTTTATCTCTATTCCTAATTTCTTTATGGCATCTAATTGTCCTAATCCATGTACTAATATTGCTAGTTAGGTCAACTAGTCCTAACAACGTCTTGCCTACCAACCTAGCCTTGAAACTATCAAGACTAACTCCTAGGCAGTATTAACTTCATGAATAAATAGAAAGGTATATTGCTCTTGGTGCCTAAACCTAATTAATCTCCCTATCCTACAAGTCCAAGTAGAGATTCGTACTACTAAGCAGACAAGGTTCTCCAACTAGCATAAACCAGGTCCTAGGAATACTAAATCAAATTAACAGCCTAGGTGATCAATCTAGAAAGTGCATTCAATTCAATAGATATTACACGCAAGAGATTAAAGTAATAGAAACATAATAACGTTAAGAACCAAGGATAAGAACCTCACATTGAATCAACCTAGTGGCGCGAACCAACCATACGAAGTCTAGGGAGATTACTCATGGCTCATTGCTAATAACCTAATGTAATTTGGAAAATGAGATAATGGATGCTTAGAGAGAGGCAAAGCTCTCCCTATTTATAAGAAATGAGTAAGCTAACCCTAAATGAGAACTCTAAAATGAGTCTGTGAAAGCCCGACCCGAAATACATGTAAAACTTAGATAAAAAGCCAAACTAAAGTCCCGGAGCTAGGGCTTCTCACGGTGCTGAGGAGGCTGAAGGCGCAGGCGCGCATGTGTCGGCGTGCATGTGTCTACGTGATCGCTCCATCCTCAGAAGGTGGTGTGCGGTCGCGTCGGTGGTGGCGCAGTCGGGCCACGGTGTGGCTCTTCCTGGCTTGGTGCGCGAGCTAGGCGCGGGCGCGTCCGGGGAAAAGTGCCCTTTTTTGCCTCTTCTTCACTTGTGTTTGCTTTTCGCCTTTGGCGTCTTCTCCCTTGTGCACATAATCCTCGTGTTTGTACTCTTTACTCAATGACGTCGGGGTTATGGAAATACGCTCCTCTTGTGGCCTTTTACGCCTATAGTTGATGCTAATTTCCACTCTTAATGGTGTACAAAATGCTGCCAATCATACCCCCACATTTGAACCGTTGCTTGTCCTCGAGTGAACTGGAGCTGACTCTTGGTGGGCTCAGTGAGTACGGTGGTATAATCAGAGTGGTCATCGATCAACTCCTGGCTTATGGTACATAGCATCATAGAATGACGGGCGTAGATTTCGACTCTCGAAACAAACTTCAAAGTAATGCATTTAAACTAGCTTGACTCTACGATGGTACCAAGTATCCCTCCAATATTTGAACTATGCTAACCCCTACGCAGATGCAATCACCTAAACTTCCAAACTATACCGAAAAGATCTCTATTCAAGTGACATATGAATATGAATAACAAAAGATTAAATAAAATGACCATGGCTTGTCCTAACATGCTTCCTACTTATGATAATTCTGCACAAGTTCCAATATTGTCAAAAACAACCATCAACTCAAGTCATACCAAATGCATTTTTCCTTGCTCCCTTTTATCCTAGTACATTTTTTCTTTTTACACATTTACATTTAGGGTGCAAGGTTCATCTATTTATGGTCCAGACCGACTTTATTGTTTTACTAGGTAGAACCCATCCATTTTATGGTCCAGGCTGCTATGAGACTGTTTTGCTTAATAGATCATGGAGGATCGATCCCTCAGTTATTTTTCACAAATCGGGCATCGCGTACTCTTCCGATTTTCTTTTACTAGAAGCTCACTACCTTTATACTTTTTCCTTTTCTTTCTCATGCAAAAGGACGGGAATAATTCATTATGACATAAAGTGAAACAAAAGAAAAGACGGTAATTATGCAATCTTTAATAAGGTTCTAGTGCCTCATAGTCACAATTCACATGCTCAAGCCTAAGTCCTCGACCTAATACATCATGACCTTACCATATACACTCGAAATATTAACATCTAAGGCATAGTAAGAAAATTTAAGGATCGTGCATCTTTGTAGAAGTTCACAGCGTCACAAACAAGGGGAAAAACTATGGATACCGACTCTTAAAATTCAAAATTCAACAAAAAGGGGAAAACTGACCCAAAATTTTAAATGCAAGGATATGCGAGGCTAATCCCCTCCCACATACTTAAACTACACAATGTCCTCATTTTGAAACAAGGACACATATAACTCAAGTGGGAAAAAGATAAATTACCTCTTTGTTGGGTTGCCTCCCGGTCAGCGCCTTTGTTTAACGTCGTTGGCTCGACATACCTCTCTCTCATCCTGCTTCGACCAATCTCTTAGCCACCAGCTCGTCCTTCCGTATCCAGTATTGTTTTATTCCTTCTCTCTCTTTTGTGAGCCCCTTGTCATATCCCTTCTTCTTTACCACATAGTGCCCCAGCGGTAGCTCAGACATTACTTTGGGTACCTAAAATAATGGTGGGAGAAAAAGAGGGATTGCTCCTTCTAATATTATCATGGGGGGACCATCGGCCAATACTAGCTCTAGCATATCAACATCCCTCTCGAGATTCACTATCTTAATTGCAAAAACACTTGCAACCTCATTTCCAGACTCCTCATCACTACCTATATCAAAACTGACTACATCCCCATCAAACTCCAAAGATAATGTCCCTCTCCCTAGGTCCACTTTAGTGTCGGTTGTTCTCATAAATGGTCTTCCTAACAATATAGGTACACCATCTCTATCATTTTCCATATCCATCACATAAAAGTCTGTAGGGAAGAAAAACCTATCTACCTTAACCAACACATTCTCTACAACTCCCTAGGGAGAACAGTCAACCCATCAACTAATTGGACTAGAATATTTGTTTCATATAAAGGTCCAAGTCCTAATTGCTGGCATAGAGAGTACGAGAAAACATTTATAGCGGCCCCTAGATCTAACATAGCACGGTCAAAATTAGTGTTGCCAATTTGGCAAGGGATAGTGATCATACCTGGATCGTTGAACTTACGAAGCATGAGGTGTTGGTAGATTGCGGACACTCTTTCTCCGGTCGCTACTCTGATGGTTTCTTTCTTCCTTTGCTTTTTTTTTTACCGTGCAAAGCTCTTTGAGGAACTTTGCGTATCGCGGTATACTTTGCACCAGCTTGAGTAGGGGAATATTCACAACACATTTATTAAAAATTTCGAACAACTCTTTATCGTCCGTTGGCCTTTTAGTATCCTTTAGTGCTTCTGGGAATGGGGTCGGAGGCTTCTCTAAATCGAGCGAAGGAAAATTTGGGAGAACGTAGTTGCTCTGGAGGAGCTTGAAGTCGCCTCTCGGATCGTCTAATTTTTCTTCCCCCATCAGACCTTCTTTCTCACCTTTCCCCCATCGGACCTTCTGACCTCTGGGAGTCCTCTCACTAGCTCCTTCTTCTTAAGCTTATTCAAAATATGGAGACTGGCATGACCTAGTCGTCGGTGTCATAGATTTGACATGTCGGATATAGAGGCTAGACATAGGTGACTCTCTAGATTGAAGGCAAAGTCGAACAAATAGGTGTTTTCAATTTTCTTTCCATTCATGATAACTTCTTTGTTGGGAGATTAAACCAGACAATCTTTGGTAGTGAATGTGACTGCAATTGCCCCTTCATCACAAATTTGAGCAATGTTGAAAAGGTTGAAACGTAGATTCTCAACTAGATTCACGTCTCTTATTTGTATCTTCTTTGTCAATTCTACATCTTCAGTTCCCTTAATCTTTCCCTTCTTATTGTCTCCAAAGAAGATGTTCCCTCCTTCTACAGCTTGAAATGAGAGCATGATGTTGTGGTTTCCATTCATGTGACAAGAGCAACCACTATCTATATACCAGTTGTCATAGCTTCTCATTTCAACCTTCAAGTAAGACAATCAAGCTTTTGGAACCTACGAAGCTTGGCTTTTATGGGTTGATTATTTTTTGTGAGTGCCTTGGGAACTAGGAACATCCATAGCTTTCTTAGCATGAGCTATACACTCATAGTAAGAAGGATCATTAAAGTCAATCACCTGATTAGGATTTAACTTGATTGGCTTATAAGGCTTACTTTTAAACTCTTCCTTCTTCTTACACTCATAGTACAATAGTGGTAATATCTCATATACACATACTTTCCTTTGCCAAGGTGATATGGGGTTAACTTTTCAAGCTTATCAGGCTTATAATTTTGATTCTTAGCATGCTTCATATAAATGTTTTGAGCATTAGTACCATGAAATCATTTCTTGGTTTCTTTTAGTTCTTTCTCTAATACCCCTATTTTCCTTCCAGATATTCATTCTTACTTTTGCAAGATTGAAGCGCTTTATCTAGAGAATTGATCTTTTCAGTCAATTCCCTAGTTAAAGAGTCGCTAGAAGAAGATGAGGTATCACCATGAGAGTTATAGCTCGGATCAGGTCTAGCTCTGACGAAGACTGTTTGATTAACAATCTTTCTCTCATTCTCTTTTAGCTCAAAAAAGTTTTTGAGCTTAAAAGCAGACCGAGACCCTCCATGCAATATGGACATGCAAGTTTTCCCTGTGTGCTCCAACCAAACAACATAGAATATGCAGGAAAGTCGTTGATTGTCCACATCAATGCAGCTCTCATTTGAAAATTTTGTCTCATATGGATGTCATATGTCATTGTACCTTGGCTCCATAGTTGGTTCAACTCGGCTATCAACGGTTGTAGAAAGATGTCCATCCAGTTTTATGGATTTCGAGGGTCGGGGACAAGTATTGTTAAAAACATGAACTCGTGTTTCATACACATCCCTGGAGGTAGATTATACGGCGTCACAATTACTGGCCATGAAGAGTATTGCTGCCCAAAGCTACCAAATGGTTGGAATCCATCAGTGCATAATCCTAGTCTGATATTTCGCACTTCTGCTGCAAATTCATTATGTAACTCACTGAATTGTTTCCAAGCTGGTGAATCAGACGGGTGACACATCTTCCCATCAATCATTTCATGTTCGGCGTGCCATCTCATATACTTTGCTGTTGCTTTTGAAGCATACAACCTTTGTAGCCTCGGAGTTAGAGGAAAATAGATCATCTTCTTGTACGGCATATTAACTCTTCTCTTCTTCTTTTTTGTGTTGGATTTCCACCTTGGCTTGCCGCATACTTTGCATTGTGTGGCATTTTCATCTTGCCCCCAATAAATCATGCAGTTGTCTATACAACATTCAATTACATCATATGGCAAACCGAGACCTTTCACCAACTTCTTGATGTTAGCAAAGTTGGTTGGCATCTTGTTGTTATCAGGTAACAATTCCTGGATTAGGTCACTCACATCATCTACTAAGGACACTGAAGCTCCATGTCGACACTTAATCTCTAACATCTTAACAGGTGCAGACAAAGGTGAGTGTTTCTTATTACCATGCCATATGTCTCCTTCAGCTGCACGCATCATATCATAAAACTTCTGAGCTTCTTCATTCGGAGCTTCTTCATTCACACCTTCTTCTCCAAACATTCCTGGCCCAGCTGCATCAATAACCATTCTCTGAACTGAATTGTATTCCACATTTCCATACTCGAACTCTTCAGACGGTTGTTGCACACCATTCTCACCATGATGAATCCATACAAAATACTCTCGCACAAACCCGTTAGTCATGACGTGTAACTTCACTTCATCGACGCTTCGATAAAACGTATTCTGACATGTAGTCTTACTACATGGACACTTCATCTAATCGCCGTCCATACACTCAGGATGTTGCATAGCAAATTCAAAGAACTTGTCAAGATGACTTACGAACTCTAATGAGAGCATGCCATCTCCTAATATTCTATTATACATCCAACTACGATCAAAGCTCAATTTTCGAATTGTTTTATTATCCCTTAACATGTATATAACTATAGAGATTCTATTAATGGACCAATAAATTCAATAAATAACTCATATAAACAAATTCGCAAATTCCTATAATTGACAAATTTGCAAATTCAATTTATTTTCCAAATTCCCAAATTCAACCAATCGCAATTGATTCTACAAATTCACATTTCCACCAATTTCACATATCGACAAATTCGTAAGTTCACAAATTCAATTTTTTTCCAAATTCCCAAATTCAACCAATCACAATTGATTCTACAAATTCACATTTCCACCAATTTCACAAATCGATAAATTCGTAAGTTCACAACTTCACACAACATTCTCAAAACATTCCCAAATTCACAATTTCTCAAATCAACCCTAATAATTCATATAACATCAATTCACTCCAAATCATAGTCAAAATCAAGATGCAAGAGTACTATGACGTTGTAGAAAGCTAGGAGGAGACTAATTTGAGCATAAAGCTTCGAATCTAACTAATTCAATCAAAATCTAGTTATCAAAAATTTTCCCCGATTTGTAATTAACAAGCAAGAAAGGAGGAAGAAGAAAGGAGGAGGACGTACCCCTGAAGTCGCCCCTTTGTTTCCGCCCTAGCTCGTCCGCCCTAGCTCGCGTGCCGCCCCTTTGTTTCCGCCGTCGCCGAATCGCCTCGTCTCTCTACCTCAAGTCTGTCTATTGGGAACTGGGAAGACGAGGGTTTTGCGACTTATGTTTAACATTTAGCGTCAAAAATTTCGACGCTAAATTTCATTAAAACACGTCAGCAATCTGGGGATGATTTAGCGTCGAAATTAGCGTCGAAATTTTCGATTCAGATTTTTAATAGTTACCGAGGAAATTAGCGTCGAAACCGTTGCACGCTAAATTAGCGTCGAAATTTTCGACGCAAATGTTGTCCGCCATGATTCCCGCCAAGAATTAGCTTCGAAATTCGTTTTGTCGCTAATTATGGACTTTCTCATATTTAGCATGCAAACCCGCGTTTGTCGCTAAATTTCGACGCTAAAACGCTGTTTTTTAGTAGTGTCTCTTGCTCTGCTCTAATGCTTTAAGCGACTCCCTTGCGCTTCAAGCTGGATCACTGTCTTTGTTCCTATGAGTCTATAACACTTAAGAACTCAAAGAGATAGTTAGACAACTAGTTTGTCTTTATCAAAACTAGAGAAAAGTATTAAGGGTTGTCACCCTTAACTAACATAACTATATATCATTTACCAAGAATGGATGACCCAAACTCTCACATAGGAATAGTCTAAATTTACTTATAAAATTACTAAGAAGCATACTAGAAATTAATAAAATTACTAATTTAGGACTTATTATTGATGTAGTATTCGATGATAACCCTCTGAAGAATAAGATTGGACGGTTATTGTAGGAGAAAGTTTTTAGAGGAGAGAGTAGAAGATGGTTAGTTAACAGTTAATTACACTTAACAATATTTTTCTTGGTTCAATTTTCTTTTAATCAATGTTATTATATACTATTTGGATGATTTTTTTTTTTGAAAATTGGCAATTACTGGGATTTCTTCTAACCTGAAGGCAATCCTGCAGCATCACCATGGATGATGCTTACAAAAGAAATAAGAAAACTAAGGAGAGTAGGATGCAACAAACACAACATCTCTCGTAAAGTCCTGAGGTACATCAGGTAATTGAGAAATAGCTAAATACTTGATAGCTTCTTTTAAATCGATTGTAGAATCCATTTCTGTTGCCAGAATATCACCAGCTTTGTAACTTTAGCGGAAGCAGTAAAAGAATTTAACTTCATCGAATCCCTTGAAACTTTCCTCAATATCATCAGTGATAGTTTGGATACACCAAGGTACATGTCATATCCTCTTAATGGCATTGATAAACGCAAAATTGTCACTTTCAATGATGACGTGCGAGAGATGATGAGCCGCATCCGCTCGAACTACATCCAAAGCCACCAGCCATTCATCGAAGCAATGATTGTCCAAATTCAGGTGAGATGTGATACTATGGAGACCTAATGTTAGGCTTTATTAACACATTTTTAGAACTTTGCTAGTATACATTTTGTCTACAATAATACTTTTTATGTTGTCATTAAAACATTTTCATATATTTAATATATTTCGGCTAACGTGTGATATAGGATCACCGTCTCTAAATAACAAATAGAAGTGATTTAAAAGTTATTAATTGAAAAACGATATTTTTATCACAAAAATATGATTTAAGTAAAACAGAAAAGAATATCATATACACAAAGTGCTAATACGCACACAATGATAACTTTATTTGCATATCACAAAGCCATTTTTTATGGATTTACGGACGATTTTTTCTCTATCCACCATGAACTTGGGGATGTTTTTTTATCTTTAACAAGACTGCAGATATAAAAAAAAGACCGTGAATCCATAGTGGACGAAAAGTCGTCCACAAACCTATAAAAACCGATATTATCACGTGCAAATAACTTTTTAGGATGCACACAATTAATCTTTTTTTCATATTATATGCTCACAATTGTTTATCTATTTATTTCTCACAGAAATTTCGGATTATATAGGGTAAAAGATTCCGATGAATGAAAAGAGAAAAGACCTTTTGGCTTGTATTTAACTTTGTCTCTCTCCGGCAATTGACCGGCGGATAGCCAGACCGGCACTACTCTATATATGTAGTTATATATTTTAAGATAGTCTATCTATACAATTCGAAGAAAACAGTATGTCGTTAACTTAAAACCGGCGAAACAAGCTTCTATTTCATGAAAAAGCCCACCGGAGCAAATGTCAAGACATGCATATACATGCAAGTAAGATTCTTTGTTTTAGCATGGTTTATGTAACGTAATGTACTGATAAAGGCAGCCAGATTGGGTTGGTAAAACATTTCCGAGTTGTGCAATATTCCACTTAGGGATGAGCACGGTTGGTTAACCAATATTCGGTTAATCGAATAACGGTTAACTGGGCACCCCAATCTTGTCGGTTAACCGGTATTGATTAACGGTTGTATTCGGTTAGCCAATCATGGTTATCCGTATTATATTGGTTAACCGGAATGCAAAAAACAAGGATTTCAGGTATAAAAATTAATAAAATTATATTTTCAAAAATGATTTTGAAAATATATCGGCTAATTGATTCACATTCAGTTAACCGACATCGGTTAACCGGATATGCGATTAACCGTTATTGATTAACTGAATACGCCGGTTAACCGTTATTGACTAACTGAATATTTGGTTAGCCAAAATACCAGTTTTCCGGATATTCGGTACGGTTATATGGTTATGGTTGTTTTGCTCACACCTAATTTCACCGCGAGTTCGAAACCTATGAGCTGCGTAGATTGCGTTGTTTCCTGATTTATCATGCTAAGGAGTGATAGGTTAGCTGCCTTAGCCGGGAGATTAGTGTGCTCTCTAGTAACGATTTGACACCATCGACAACCCCGACAAAGAAAAGGCAACCAGATTAATAAATAAAATTTAGGTACGAGATCACCTTTTACACTCCATGAATATATTAATTAGTGTTCTTATTTGCGTATAAGGATAAAAATATCAGAAAATTTAAAGTGGGTTTTTATTTTAACTAGAGCACAAAAAATTTAAGTTATGAGGCCAATTAAATTATGAAATTGGCAGAGAAAAACAATGAGTTTGCATGATTGTAGGTTTGTAGGGTTATGGGAAACATTGGGGACAAGTTATATAGTTTGAATAGAATCTTGATAAACACATAACAATTATTCGCGTATCATAAAATCGTTGACTATGAATATATGAACGATTATAAAGTAAATGATTTTTCGTCTACTACAAAATTATAAACAAAAAAAAAACCATCAAATGAAAAAATGGAGTGCAAATTGATAACGAATGACTTTATAATAGGCTTATGATTTTTTGTAACGTGTATATCATTTGAAATTTAAGTAATTTAAATATTGATACAGCTAGATTTTGCTGTGAAATCAGGAGCCCAAGTTCTTAAAGTATCACTAATTTGTTCATCATACATTGATGCAATTCAACAATTTTCTTCCAAAATTCATGCATACATGCATTAGCTCAGCAGTCTTAATTATTTTTTAACATCGTTTACAATTTTCTGGATTATAATTCATAAACTCTAATCATTAACAAATGAAACAAGAACACTTGAGTCCATGTTACTGCTGACCCAACGACACAACACAACACCGGCCTTGTTTAAATTAATTTTTTGTCAATTATTTGTTTCCTATTTCTCATCATAACCAAGACATTTCAAATACACGAAATTATAGTTTTGGTACGAATTAGGAGCTGAAATTTCAACTATTAAGAGTAGCATTTGTTAATTTTGCATATTGCTGTACACGTACAGTCATATTGAGTTTTAATTGTTTGTATTCGAATTCAACAATACAGTATCTATAAAAATCATTATGTAATCGTTTTATAGATATTGTTATATGTGATGAGTGAACTGGAATGTATATTGGCGCAGCTAATAAGTGATATATAGACAATCATTTAGTGAGCAACGAGAATATAACAGTGCAAACAACACATACTAATTAATAATCACTACTTCACAACGTGGCCATGTGGAGTGGACTCCTCCGTTTTCATCCCATCATCACATAACTTCACCTAATACTCTATAACGTATAACACATCACAAAAAGTAATTCGCACATTACAGGAGTCATTAACTATGGAATTAGTAGTGATTTTTGGGGATAGAGTTGATCAATCACACCATAAAAATACTTTCATATCATTTCTTTTAGGAAATATATGTTTTCTTTTGAAAATAGACAATCATTCAAAAAACAATATAAATCCCAGTTTTGCAGTAGTAAAATTGGTTGTCCTGACCCAAAAATACAATTAATGGCTTTTGTATAATGAGTATTACTAGAAGGGATTATAGTCCGGTGAGTAAGACAAAAAGAAACAATAAAATATTAGCAAGTAATTAAATTTTGTATCAGACGACATCAGAGGTTGCACGGGTGGTGCAAATTAAAATCAATTTTTAATTATACAATCAAGATTTGCCTCATCACTACAGCTGCCACCATATTAATCACGATGAAATTAAAAAAAAAGGAATTCTACTACCTAGGCTTGTAATCACACACAGCTACTGATGTGGATATCCGTTGGCATAATCCGGATCCGACCCGAACTCTTGGATCAAACTATCCATATAGGATCCAGTTAGATAAGCACAGAAATGCAATCTTGGAGCCTCAATGTGAGATCAAACATGCCGTTTACACTGGAAAAAAAAGTCATGTGATTAAAGTAAAGAGGATTTTTATGAGTAGTGAAATCAGATTAATCCGATTCTAATCTGGCAATGTATTCATCATAGTATTTCCCTGCTCTCTCCAAATCTCCAAGCTCAGTATAGCAGTCAGCAATGGCACCGTAGGCTTCTGTGTTTCCAGACTCTTCTCCTTGTCTTTTAGATATCTCCAAAACCAGACTATGGTATGTAATGGCATCACGGTACTTTCCTTGCCTTTGCAATGAAGCTCCTGAAAAGGAAGAAGATGATTCATTCATTCATCTCATGAAATAACTGAAGAGGTATGGTGATGAAGAAACAAACCTAAGCCTCTGGCTGCTTTCTTTTCCTCAATAGGATCATTTAGTTGCTGAGCAAGCTCTAATCCAGCTTTGAACTCCACATATGCTTTCTCTGGATCTTGATTCCTGAGATAATTTTTTCCCGTCTTTAAACGAGTCATCATTTGATGCCTTCTTGGATCAACTACAACCTCACTCTCTGCGATTCTTCCACTACCACCAACTGGAGCGTAGCTTAAAGAAGGAGCATAAGACTCTATTTTGGCTTGTCTCCTTAAAGCTGCATTTATCTGACGTAGCTGTTCGTTCACTTTCTGCAGCTCTTCTTTTCTCTGTCTTGCAAGTAATCCTAAAACAGAACCATGGAGCTAAAATAAGCAGTACCAGTAGAAAAGGATAATCAGTAGTGTTGATACCTCCAACAGTAGCTCCTACAAGAGCAACAAAAAGCAGAAGAGGCATAGTGAACATGGAGTTTTCAGTCTCGCATGTTTCTGCTAGCGCTTCCAATGGAGCAGCAAGCATCAACATGTTAGTCCAGAGAAGTGGTAAACCGAGCATTCCCTGTTGTGAAGAAGATATGTTCAATCACAATTGATAAAAGAAGTAAAGCAACAAAACAATGCAAAATTGTACCTTATTAGAAGCCGGTTTCGCCAATTCAGCTAGTAACTGCTCATTGCTTATCTGCTCAGACTTAGAGATTGCTGAATTAATAGATAGTATTGACCAACGGGAATCTTGGATGGATAGAAACAGCTTCTTTAGGTTGCAAGACACTGAACCTCCTGGTTAACCAAATCTTTTAGATATACTACGCAAACCCAAAGCTGAAAATTCATATATTCAGTCATCTAACGTGCACATGAATGTCATCATGTCACAAACACTTAAACCAAGATCATGAACACATCATGTATGCATTTTTTCCTTCTATAATGATCAAGCCTTACTAGAACAGATAAACGGCCACACAATTGAATAGAAAAAGTGCTTCCCTCTTTCGATTGAAATGTGAAAATTCCACAACTGAAACTGGATTCCCCAATAATTCTCAAGTTAACTGCTCGCACATTTCAGAGCTACCCCATTTACAAATTCCACACTGAACCTTTAGGGTTTAAGAAAATAGACAAGGAAAAACATACCCAGAACTTGGAATCTTCTGGGCACAATCTGGAATCGGTGGGAGACGCTTGGAGGGTTGCGATGAGGGAGAAGGCAGGAACAATCCAGGATCATATTTCCCCGTTGGTAAGAGCTTCTCAGCTTCTGAGAGAATGAAAGAAGTTCGCACGAGACGACGGCGTTTTGAGCTGGTGAATTGCAAGAAATGAAGTATCCAACTTCAAGCTCGGTGAGACAGTGGAGGATGGGAACAATGGAGATGATAAACCGTGGGGTAGGTTGGTGGATAAAACGGAAATTTTGTTTATTCATTCTATTCTGTTCTATTCAATGTGCCCCTTTAGTATGAGAAAATCGTACCGTAGAAAGTTCAATTTCAACTAATGCATGCTAGTCTGATTTGATCTTGAAGCTAATTTAGGAGTAAATAAACCTCGGTTCACCAAAAGCAACAAAATTTAGAAGCAATTAACTTTCGTGTAAACATGTGACCTTCGTCACATTTTAAAATTGTCATCAGTTTAAGGGCATCAAACCTTCCCATGTTGGCTGTTTGCTATTTACCCACATCCATAACACGTTGAAATATGTAATGAATATAGTGATCATAATAGGTCATTGCAAAGGTTTGATGTAACAGTTGAAGTTGACAGAGTATGAGTATAGAACAAGAACCCTAGGGCAACAATGCCAAATCTGCGGGAAAGCATCCTCAAATGCTGCTAATTTCAAGATAATGCTTAAGTGGGTACTGTGAAGATATAGTTATCGGAATTAGGGTTGTTGTCCATTTAGGATAGCCTGAACAAGTAAAGCTCAGATGTCATTCACCAGATCTTCTTCCTGACCCAGAACAGCAGAATCACCACTCCGATCACTATAGCCACCGGGGCCCACTTCTTGATCAGGGCCTACACATTTGCACGTGCTCTATCAGAACAACATACAAGAACAAAGCAAGCTTAATTAGAGAGGACTCACCTGTCGGTTAAGGTCTCGCGCCTTATCAGCATAAACACGAGATTCTGATGTCAGTCGGCTCGACATTTGGCTAACCTCTGCAAATTCAGTATTTAAAACTTAGCTATGAATTTGGATATACCACTTTCTACCCAAAAAGAAAGAAACCAAATGGCATTGTAAAGTCACTGCATTTCATTAGTTCCCACATGTATTAAATCTTCTTTAAAAATAATAAGATGATTCCTTCAGCACATGTAAGAGTTGTGTTATCTGGATGGCCATATCTCGATATTCCATGGTAAATGCACAGGTACTTCTACATCCATCTTGGGTTTAGATCTAAAAGTTGATTTCAATATTTTGCTTTTTTCCATCAAAAGAGATTTCACTTTAAATGTTCTCTAAATATTCCTTACTAACCATGAACTTAGAGGCTTAGACATGTTCAAGTCAACTCACATAATAATAATAATATTTTGTACGATAATAGACAGAAGAGTCACTTACGATCCAGCTTTTCACCAACACCGAGAACCTCTTGAACATTTCGAGTCATAATCTGGTGGACTTCATAAAGCTCATCATTCAGTTTGGAGATGTTCCTTTGAGTTTGGGTGTCTTGATATAGTTTCTTTGTTCTTTGTATGAATGCATCTGTCATAGATCATAAAATAAATATAAACAGAGATAATACATGACAGAGAAGTACAAATTAAAATATATTAGAATAAATGAGCAATTCAGTATGGAAAAGAATTCGACTAAATACAACAAAATGAAAAATAAAGACCTACCAAACTTAATGAAGGCATATGGCCTTGCAGCAGTCTCTATCTGACTCCCATTGACATGCTCAAATTCATTTTTCAGGTCTTCCAGGTATTGAAAAGCTAGTTTCTTTGGGTAAGCACGATCACACATTGTCAAATAACAAACCCTCCCTTCAATAATATAGCTGATTGGGTTAAGGAATCACCAGAGTCTAAATTACCAGCCTTTCCAACTAATTTTTCGTTTTTAGATATTCCTCTAAAAAAGAATGCTGAAGCATAAGTTTCACTTCATGGTTCCTGCTATTTTACTATTTAAGTTTGAAAACTGCAAATTCGTTGCACGAATCATAAATAAGGTTCTTCACTGACCACACAAAAATTGTATGGCAAGGTAGATCGAGTACAGGAAAGAGGAGCTCAAAATTCAACATAATGATTGGCATAGTGAGCTCTAGATAGAAAAAGGATACTGAAAGACGAAAGGACCACTCTCAACTGACATCCTTGAGGCCTCATTATGGCCTTGAGATAGATTCTTAAACAAAGATTTAATTTGCTGCTTGTAATGTTCAGCATTAGGCACATCACGGCTGTCATCCAGTCCCTCTGCTAGGGGAAGGCCATCAGTAACACGAGCAACCATTGTTAACTTAACCATTGTTTACCGACAAGGTTTCTGCAATTAAAAAAAACAAGGAACAATGAAAGATGAACAACACGCTTGTCATCATAGACCATCATTCTTCTTCTATTATAAACTCTTTACTTTGGAACATCAAGAAAAGGTTGTGCAAACTCTAGGAAGAGTTAACTCATTAACAATTTTAGATAACAGAATCTTCCTATGACTTCATAGTGAAAACTGAAAATTAGTAACCAAAATGATAAATCCAACCATTCCAGTTCTGTTAAAGAAACAATTTCAGTTAACAATCAGCACAGCAAAATCTTCTAATAATTGGATCTATTTCAGATGTCACCAACACACAATTCCAAACCCTGAATACCTAAATGCATACATAGCTAAGCGTGAAAATTGTAAGAGTAAGTGATGAAAGATCGCAAATTGTAAGAGTAAGTGATGAAGAAACTGCACAAAATTGCAAATTGTAAGAGTAAGTGATCTTAAAAGCCAGTGCACAAAATTGTCATTAATAAGCTTACGTTTTTCATCACTGAGACAAAGATGGTGCTGGCATCTTTCAAAGCAATGAAAGATTACAAATTGCAAGAGTAAGTGATGAAGAAACCTGGGAAGCTCCATATCTAATGTTTTCAATCCAAAACCTAACTAAACCACTCATAACATAAAAAAAAACTGAAATTGAAAAGAGGATTAAACAGCAGGTGCAAAATTGCGATGAACTTGACCACTACCTGAGAAGAAGTGCAACTGGAGGAGGCGGAGAGGTGACAACCGCAGGCGGAATGGCGGGGGACTTAGGCAGAGGAAGAGGCAGACTGAATGATCGACGCCGGTGGTCTTTGGAGGCAGAGATCTACTGCTTGACCTATTCCATTTCTTTGTTACTGATTTTGGACGGAGGGTATTTGGTGGATAAAAAATAAATCTCACGGTTATCCGATGAAATATTCTAAATTTTGGTACACCCTATGAATTTCACCCCATTTTAATGGTACTAGGTGAAATTTTCAATAAGAGTATCACAGAGGTCTGATATTTTTTTTTCTCGTGTCCTTTTTATTCGTTGCATTTTCGTCTGCTTGTCCCGTCCCTTTTTCATTTCATTGACTTCTTTTTGAATTTATTTGTATGTCTCATTAGAGGTGAGTTCCGGTGTGAACTTCCCTTATGGTGTGAAATGTGAAGAATGTTGAACCATTAGATTAGAAAACGGGCTCCAATGGCGCAGGGCTACTTTTTCAATGGCGCAGGGAGTGTCTTCCGCAAATCAAATGCGGAGGAGGGTATTTTTAGTACAAAAATACGTTCCGCATTTGATTTGCGGAGGTCTTTCCCCGCGCCACTGAAAAACTTCCCTGCGCAACAGAAAGCCCTTAGAAAATGGAGGGCTGAGATTAAAAAATGAGTTTTTTAATGAATCCACGGTGACATTTTTGTAATTAATGGTGAACTGTTTTTCTTTTCTTTTTTTACGTTTTCTGGATGATTTTTTTATCCCCTTAGATGTGAACATTAACGTGTTATATGTGAACATTAGGGTGTTATATATGTACCCGAGAAAGTTCGCACCTCACACCATAAGGACTGTTTTCACCGGATCCTTATTCGTCTCATTAAATGTTCTATGCTTGAATTATTCTAATTGTCAATTTATCTATATATTTTAAAGAGAAATTTGCTAAAAAACACCCCTTATATGGGTGAATTTGACTAAAAATACCTCTTATATCGTTAATTATAAAGTCCCACCCCTTATGTCGGTTCCGTCATCAAATCCCCACCCCTGCCTTGTTTCTGTTAACTTTTCTGTTAAGGGGTGGGGCTTTATAATTAACGATATAAGAGGTGTTTTTAGTCAATTTTTTAGCAAATTTCTCTATATATGTAGATAAGTATAGAGGGATGTTGTAATTCATGGTAAATAAATTTTTGATTGGCTTCAGATCAAACTCCAATTGAAACTGAATGATCAAGTACTAATAATTAACAAAGCCGGTCGGCTAAGAAATTCTTCTTTCGGCCTTCGGCAATAAAACGCTTGTTGGTTGTGCTGTACTGGCCGCTGGGTCAATTTCTGAGCCGGTCGGCTCAGAAATTCTTATTTCAGTCGTCGTCTGCCATTGAAGACCCACGGTGAAGCTTCGACTCCATCTCGACCTTGGGCAATTCTCCACCAAATCCAGCAATTGAATGACCAAACTGCCGATTCAGAGTCCCAATTGCCCAGATCTATACTCCAGTCTCCGAAAATCGTACCCAACACCTGGATTTCGACCCTTGTTGCCAGTTTCCATTTGTATGATGTAGTCGCCACCGTCATCGTTGTTGTGCCGCATTCGTCGTCGTCGTTGCCCTATCCGCCTTCTCGTCATTTGCCTCCGTCTTTCGTCGCCGAGTTCTTTATCAGTGAGTACTGCTGCCGGTGGTGGGTTCTACAGATAGCCGTCGTGCCCAAATCCGGCCTTTGTGCAACCGTTGCAGCCGGTGTGTGGCTTGTCCGCCTCAATTGTGCCTAGATCTCCGACCGTCAAGTTGAGCCCAGATCTAGCTTGCACAGCCGGTGCGTGACTCGTCTGGATTGAACCCATATAGTGGATTGGATATCAGAAAGAGGAGGGCGTATAGGGAGAGAGGTCACCGGAGACGGAAAAGTTCGTCCGAGGAAGAAGAAAGAAGAGTCAAAGAACCAGTAAAAAAAGGGAAAATAGAAGTAAAAGAAGAACAAAGGAAGGAGGATCGTTTGTTTTTCCTGAAAAAATTGCTAAAAAACGCCCCTTATTATATGCGTGAATTTGACTAAAAACACCTCTTATATCGTTAATTATAAAGCCCCACCCCTTAACAGAAAATTTAACAGAAACAAGGCATGAGTGGGGATTTGCTGACGGAACCGATATAAGGGGTGTGGCTTTATAATTAACGATATAAGAGGTGTTTTTAGTCAAATTCACTCATATAAGGGGTGTTTTTTAGCAAATTTCTCTATTTTAAAATAGTAAATCTCTCACTAAATGTTCTATTCTTTTTTTTGTAGGGGTTATCGAGGGTGTCGGGCCGTTACTAGCGAGTCCACTAATCCCCCCGCTAAGGCAGCTAGCCCATCACTTCTTAGCATTGTTAAATCAGGAAACAATGCAATCTACGCAATTCAAGAGTTTTGAACCCGCGATGGAATATTGTACACCTCGGAGATCTACTCCTCATTTTCATTCTACTATCACCCCTGGGACAAATGTTCTATTCTTGATTTAGTCTAATTCTCAATTTTTTCAAATAGGTTGGCCTTATTTACTAGATATGGGCTAAAATTATAATGAAGCAATTTTCGGCCTTATGCATAACAAAATTTACCACAAGGTTTGCAACAACAATGTCCTCAAATTTGATATGGTCTTGCCTAAAGTACTAAAAAATGACTCAAATTTCAAAATGGATCTCCACTACCCGTAATATATATATATATGATAATAATGATAGATAAAGATGTCATTCCGAAAAAATCATATATATGACATGTATCTTCTATAACAAAATAAATTTTTATCAATACGTATGAAATCAATTTATAAATAATAGAAAAATGACAAGTCTATGATGATGCAGTCCCATTGATATAAATACACATTAAAAATATATAAAAATAGCCATGAATGAAAATAAAAATAATACTTTGATTTTGTCAAACTCTCTGCTTATGTTAAACTGAGTTACTTTTATACCTAAAAATGGAGGTTTAGGCAATCACCTAGCAAATGAAAATAATAAAGCTCTGCCAATGAAACCGATTTAGAAACTTCTCTCTGAACAAGATAACATATGGACGCAGATAATTAGAGAAAAATATTTGGAAAACAGAAATATCTTGGATATTGAAAAATCCACCAAATACTTTTGACAATTTAATAAACTAATCTCATTAATTCCGAAAGTCAAAAAAGGTAATCGATGGATATTTGTAAATGGAGAAAAAGAATTCTGGACTGACAAATGGTTGCCTCAAACTAACATCCTTGAATACAACAATAATCAAAATCTATAGGAAAATGTTAGTGACTAACTTAAGTCTGATAAAATTTGGGATTTTATTAAACTCAACAAAGTACTACCTGATGCTATTACTCTCCAAATTGCTCAAATTAGGATGTCGAGTTTCTTCAATATTGAAGATAAAATGGTTTGTGAACATGATAACCCGGGTTGACTTTCAACGAAAACAACCTTTGAGTTATGCTGATCTAAAAAACAAAAGGTGAGCTATACATCGTTACAACGGAAAAACTAAATAGGCTTTATCACAAAGTGTCATCGCAATGCTCATTATGTCAAGATCATAATGGGGATTCCGGCCATTTGTTCTTTTCATGTCCTATTACTAGGAAAGTATTTGATAAGTTTAACACACATTTGGTTCAACACTTTGGTTGGAAGATTTAGGCATTCTCCTAGTAAATGAAAATAATATGCTCTACCAATGAACCAATTTAGAAACTTCTCTCTAAACAAGATAACATCTAAACACCGATAATTAGAGAAATATATTTGGAAAACAAAAATATCTTGGATATTGAAAATTCCACCAAATACTTTTGACAATTTAATAGACTAATCTCATTAATTCCGGAATTCAAAGAAGGTAATAGATGGGTAATTGGAAATGGAAGAAAAAAATTCTAACCTGATAGATGGTTGCCTCAAATTAACATCCTTGATTACATCAATAATTTCAATATACATGGAAATATTAGTGACTACCTTAGGCCTGATAAATCTGGAATATTATTAAACTCATGGAAGTATTACTTGATGCTATTATTCTCCAAATTGCTCAAATTAGGATGCAAAGATTATTCAGTATTGAAGATAAAATGGTTTGGGAATATGATAACTCGGGTTGTTTTTCAACAAAAACAACATTTGAGTTATGTCGATCTAAAACACAAAAGGTGAACTATACATCGTTACCATTTTAGAAAAAATATTTACGGCCAAATATAAAAGATCTCTTATGCAAAGCATGCTTAGAAAATCTTCCGACAACGGAGAAAATAAATAGGCATTGCCACAAAGTAATGCTCATTATGTAAAGAACATAATGAGGACTCCGATCATTTGTTCTTCTCGTTCCCTTTTACTATGAAAGTATTTGATAAGTTCACCAACACATTTGGTTTAACACTTTAGCTGGAATGTTTAGCATGAAAATAATAAGGCTCTTCCGACGAAACTAATTTGGAAACTTCTCTGTGAACAAGATAACTTTTGGACGTACATAATTAGAGAAAAATATTTGAAAAACAAAAATATCTTGGATATTGAAAATTCCACCAAATATTTTTTGACAATTTAATCGAAGGAAAAAATTTCTAACCTGACATATGGTTATCTTAAATTGACATCCTTGATTACAGTAATAATCCCAGTCTACAAGAAAATGTTAGTGACTACCTTAGGCCCGATAAAATCTAGAATATTATTAAACTCAAGAAAGTATTACCTGATGCTATTACTTTCTAAATTGCTTAAATTAGGATAGCGAGATTCTTCAATATTGAAGATAAAATGGTTTGGGAACATGATAACTCGGATTGTTTTTCAACTAAAACGACATTTAAGTTATGAAGATCTAAAAAACAAAAGGTGAACTATACATCGTTATCATTTTGGATAAAATGTTTATCTCCAAAGATAACAAATTTCTTATGGAAAGCATGTTTAGACAACCTTCTGATAGCGGAAAAACTAAATAGGCATTACCACAGAATGACATCGTAATGCTCATTATGTCAAGAACATAATGAGAATTCTGACCATTTGTTCTTCTCATGCCCCTTTCCTACGAAAGTATTTGATAAGTTCAATGCATTTGGTTCAACACTCTGGTTGGAAGATCCTAGTAACTTTATAAGGATCATCATGCATGATGATTTACGTCTGGCATATGATTAAGTGAACTTTGTATGCTTCGTTAAAAAACAATAGTAATAAAAGTAAATCTAAGTTTTAAAAATCTATCTATCTATATATAAAAGTCAAGGAAACACCAAATTATTACCTCAATTATTTTGACAAATGTCAAAATAGTTATTTTATAATATATTTATCGTCACATAATATTCGCACACGGTCAACAATAAGTTGTATGTGATATTGCGGTCAACATTGAAAATAGAATGTGAAATTAAGTATAGTTTAAACATTGTTTCAATAGATGGTCCGTAGTACAAGAACACTAGTGTCATCTAATACACAAAAGAAAAAGATTATATTTAAAGTAGAGAAAATAGTAGGAGAGATAAAAGGGTAGTCCCTTACCCATATAAATACCATCACAAAAATACAAACACAAATAATACACCTACCACAGTAATGATATTGATCATACATGATATAGCACGATAATCCTTTCTTTTGCACCAACAAGTAGTTATATAACACACAATAATACATCAGAATGATCGATGGCCCATGCAAAGAACGAGCATCTAGTACTAGTTTATACTACTAGTATATAGGAACACCGGTTCCGGTAAAGGTTAAACGTCTAATATATCTATATAATATTTGGGAAAATTTCACATAATTTTTTTTCATGTGTGAGGAACTAAAATAATGCTAGTCCTTGAATTTTAAAATAATAATAATAATTAGGATTCAACCTCATTTTATATGAGTTGACTAAATTAACATCATTGACCACCTGCTACTGGACGTTGATTTCAAATTGTTTTATAAAAAAACTAGGTTGATGAAGCCCGCGCTTTGCACGGACTTTTGTTTGGGATTTGAGATTTTGTATAATGTGTAATGGTATGTGGTAGATCATTTCGGATTGAGTTTTCTTGGGCTAGAGTAGATCTATGCATGTGTGAAGAAGTATTAAGCTCAATATTGATCATCACTAAAATATTTAATTGTTTTCCTTTTTGCAAGGAAAAAATCCCAAAGAAAGATATAGTTTTATAAATAGGTCTAACGATGTTTTTTTATACAAGTGGAATGCATGTAGAAAAGGCAACTTAGTTGTTTAGTTGTGGTACAAGTCTTAAGAGTGAGTTTAACTAATATACAATTGGTGAGTAATTTCTTAATTGACATGTATCTAATTATCACCTATCTTTTATCTAAACTATCTTTGACCTTGATAACAAGTTTTTCTTTGTATCTAAAACAACTCAAATTACAAATCCTCATGATACAAATCAATAAATTGTAACTCAAGCATGTACATGAATACCCCTCACTACAACACAATATCAAATTCTTTCTCCAAAAGTGTCCTTACTTTCAAAATTTATCAAGGAATACCTATTCTAGACTAGATCTAACACTATAGATAAAATAACAGTCAATTCTTAATAACATAACTTTGTAGTTTCAATAAGGATGGCATTATTATAACGAACATTGATATATAAATTTTAAATTTCTATAATTATAAAAAATGTAATACTTAGCAATACGACAAAAAAGTACATAGACTCAATGTAATATCAAAATGACTAAATAAGATTCATTTTATTTTCAACAAGTGGGCAGATATCTACTTTCAAGGATATAAATTTTTATTTTAAGAATGGTTTGAAAATGCTCTAATTATTTTTTAAGCAATTTAATTATTCAAAATCTCTATTTTATTATTAGGACTGAAATAAAAAATGCATTAATGGGGGTATCATAATTGTACATTTCACTTTTATATATATTTATGTTCTAATTTAGTTAGTGATTATATCAAATTTACATAATGTACATCAACTCCATTACCACTATGTGTTTCGTCACCCTTAATATCATAGTCTCACAACTGTTCAAATTCCTCTCTCTAGGTTTCAAATCATTTCGATTCTTATTGGCGTTACCATACTTATTTTGTATTGCAAATATATTACTTATTTAATTGTTTATGGCTTACATGAAGCTTCATGATCCATGTAGGCATTTTTGAAATTATACACAACATTTATAAATATAAAAAAGAATAACAAAAAAACTGTATAATTAGAAGTTCTGGTTAATGAGATTCCAATGATTTAGAAGTCTGGATTGCGTTCGAATTACAAAGAGGACAAAGTATTGGATACTAAGACTTGAACTCCAATAAACACATGAATTTCAGTAACATATTCTTAGTGTTGTGACCTTCTACTACACCTCTATCCATACATCTTAGCCTATCGAATAAGAATAATTTAAAATGGCAAGGTGTTTTAACTACCCCTACTGCATGTCTTTCCCATAAAACCTCTATATGGAACAATAACTTGTCCGATCTATTATAATATCATATACCGTGTTTCCGTGAATCCTTTTGAAAAAAAGTATTATTAATAAACATAACAATTGTGATATTCATCCTACAGATGTAGTGTAACTTTGAAGATAGTAATAAAATAGAGAAGACAAGTGGTGTAGTTTTTGGAATACGTATATACCTTGTAGAAGTGTTGTTAAGTTGGGTCCCTCTTGAAGCATAAGTGGTTTTAACCACTTTGAATTAGCAACTCTTGTATTATAACATAGAGTTGGTCATGTCAAGATGTTGAGTGAAAATTATAGAAACAACTCACACTACTTTAGATAAGAAGTACAAGTCTCACTCTAATGCTAGTTTCTTAAGCGGTGCGATAAGAACATTGTTATTGAGATTGATATTGGATGCTTCTATCAAAATCTTCTCTTACATTATATCTGTGGATTGCTGTGTGGGTGAAGGAGCCATGAGGGCCAATAGATGGAGTATTTATATAGTTGCAGATCATGTGGAAAAGGAGATGAAGAGTTATCGATTGTATAGTAACTCATAGGAACTCATGCGACTTTATTGCATGGGGGTTGCTTCATGTTTAAATGTAGTGGAAGGAGTGAAGAAGTTGAAAGATAATGGTATGTATGACAATCAATAATTGTTTCAACATAATATTTGTACTTTTAAATATTTTTATCCATTAATAAAAGGAGTTTAAGAGGTTGTAATTAAATAAGAATGTGTAAAATTCACGGATCAAAGACGTTATGGTGGAAGAGAGAGAGCTAAAGGGAATTAATGGGGTGATGAGAGAGAGTACAAAACGTCCTTACCATTCAAGACGAAAAAGGATCCACATTTAATTTTCAGCGTAAAGGGTATAAAAAGGAATCTTAGAAGATATTAGTGGTAGTGTAAAGGATAAAATAGAAATTTTGAAGTTGAGATGGAGGTAAATTGACCCTCAACTCAACATTTATAGTATACTAGGTTGTATATGCCCGTGCTTTGCAGGGGCTTTGGTTTGTTGGTTTATATTATGTGTGAAGTGAATATAATTTATATTATATGCTCTAAAATTGAATGAAGTGAGAAATATTTTACATTATATTCTCAAATCGAGTGACTAAGTGAAAAAGAGTCATGATTTTAATATTATAAATCTCCCTCCTAAATCATGGAATATCATTTATTCAATACAAAGAAAAATTGTTTCACCTCATTCTTTTGTATTTGACCTATAACAATATAGAAATTATAATTTCATAACCAAATCAAACAAGATTACAAGTTGCACTACAACCTAAACACAAAAAACAAAATAATACTAAACCTCTTCACATAATAAAAGCTATACATATACATATTTTCAAATGACTAGTGATACAATGGTTGATAGCTCACACAAAGATGAAACACCATCAAATTATAATAGTTCATCTCTCAAGATAAATTGTCAAAAATAAATATAATTATGCTCCTATAGTTGCTCCCAAAATTAGCTATAACATCAATAATTGTCACATAAAACAACTAAAGAAAATTCAATATTAGCATCCATTTACCATTTAAGACGACGTGTCATGAAAGATTCGATCACGTTCATTAGTAAGAAGGAACACCATACAACATAAATGTTTAAAGTCGTAGATAATGGCAAAGATTACTGAAAGGGTAAAAGGAAAATACATAGGAAAAATAATGGATAGATGGAGTTAGTGTAGGGGTAAAATGGAAATAGTAATTGAATTCGTGGTATTTGATGGATCTCCAAGTTCACTTTATAAGTATATATATATAATATGTATATATATTGGATAAATTAGTCAGATATATAAACATTCATGAATTTTTTTATATTTTGCATTGCACTATTCAAGTCCCTAAAATGAATGATACTACGTTTGTATCTACCTCCCTGCATGCGCTATCATCCACCAAGGCAACACCACATGTCACGGTAATACTATATGATGATTTTCTTGGCCTAGTTTGTCATATTAAACTATTTTGTAGAGGCAGCGTGTGTGTGTGGGATAGTAAGAGTATTGTAATCTGTGTCATCTCTCTCAATGTAGAGTAAACAATTCATTAAAGACAATTATTGCAAGCTTCAACACTCATTGACCCATCAATTACTAATTACTGACTTTCACAATTAATGGTAGCTAATATTCATCCCCATTTGCACCTTTCTTATTACTCTCACACAAATACTTCCTACACAATATAAAAAATCAATCATTGCCCTATTTCATTTTAACTCATTTTCATTATTTAATCCTTTTAACTTTTACCTATATGATTAGGCTTTTTGATATATATACAAGTAATGAAGAACATGTAAGAGAATAACAAGAGCAATATAACTGTTACGAAATTAACTTTTGGGAACGTAAGGGAGAGCGAGATTTTGATCATGCTTACCACCTACAGGATGTAGTTCACAATGAATTTTAAAGTGTGGTAGAACCGTCCAAATATTATCATGGTATGATATTGAGAGAGAAAATAGTATCTACACGTTTTCTGATTGAATGAAAAGGATATATGGGATCAACATGAACTAAAACATTATCTCCAAACAATAATGAAGAAAAAGACAAAAGCCTCTTAACGGGAAATACAATTTCACCTCGTCTTTGACAAATATAACCCTCAGGAACGTGAAATGCATATAAACCACTCATGAAAGCTCTATACGAGGTGTTTATAAGATAACACAAGAATCATATCAAGTATTTTGCCAATAATAACTCTCTCAAGCAAGTGCAAATTCAAAGTTGTTTCGTCAATTTTACGATCAAATTAGATTTGGTAACTTTATTAGAAAGCCCAGTTAAAGAACTTCACCCATTCCCATAGGGAATCCCACCATTAAAAATAGACAAATAAACTTTGCACCCCTATGACATACTCTATAGAAAGGCTCTTGAGCATCACATCATATACAATAAGCTATGTCTAATCTCCTGACAACAACAATAGGCTAGTTATAGAGAACAATGACAATATAGGCATGCTTCATAAATAGAAAATAATTGACAATCTCATTATCCACATGCCACATTTCAGACATGACCAACTTAAAAAAATTATGATCAAAACAATTGCCTTACAATATTTTCTAATGATCTTTTCAGATGAGCTAAGTCTCATTTGAAAAGATTGCCATCATAACTCTCTCGTCAAGGTTTTGACTGTGTAAGAGGTTGCATACAAAACACCAGGATGCATACAAGAGAATTCATTATCTCTATCTTTCTCCCAAGGTTTGTATAAAAGATAAGGGAAACTGATATGAATTGTTTTTGTCAAGTAACACAAAATAGCTACAGTTCAGTTAGAAATCTGTGAGCAAAAATATGGATAGTGCGTGGAGGGGGCCTTGAAACAGACATAGAGATCAATCTTCCTGAACATTTTGTACAAGGAGAGATGATGCAACATTTTCATTATTAAATTTACTTTCAAACATAATAAAAAACCAAGCAATTATTGCCAAAAACAAAATTAGCTTTACATGTAGCTATGACTTCAGTAACTCTTGCTTATTGATCTATAAGAAGGTCTTGGGCTCCTTGAATCATATTCCTTCACCTATAATTTTAAGTATAAGAAACATATTAAGAGATAATAAAAGATATTACTCATTAATAGAAGTCTTTTATGATGAAGCATACTCATATAATGGCAGAGAAAATGTATTACGAAATTCATAATCATCTAGGTTCCTGAGGTATAACCAAGAAATTTAAGTCAATAAGTAAGAAAATTCCAACTTGTCATATGACCAGATCTCACCCTTCTAAGAGATAAAGAACAGTTGTATTGGAATATGATATAGCTAACACGTTCTAGTTTGGCTTGATATCATTCCTACTAAAAGTATCATACAATTAATACACTTATATCTTATGATTTCAAACATATATATAAATGATTATATTTGTAAAGTGCAATGGAAGAAGGTTTTCACAGTCTTAAGAAACTATCATTATTAAGTATTGATTTATTTCCTACCACGGTGACAAAAAAACTGAGAAAAGATACCATCACATGATCCAAATCGCTATAGCCAAAGAAAAGGACTAAATTGATCAATAACAACTCACACTTCCACAAAATGGTAGAAACCTAATTTGACAAAATAGAGATCAATTTTAATATTCAAAGAAGTACCTAAAAGAGGATTGTCAAACTAACCTTTAGGTCTTTCCATGAAGCAGAAGAGAGTAACCTAGTAATCTTAACTTCCGCAATGAACAACATATAATTAATTTTTTAGGCTAGATTTGCAATTTTTCATGATACTAAACTAAAAAGGACAAACCTCAATAATCTAAGTGTATGAGAAGTCCATCGCGGTGGCTACTGTCATTGTACCATGTGCAAACTCAATCTGTAGGAGGAAGAAACTTAGATGCAATCAGATGAAAGAATCATAATTTTTTTCTTTATAGAACGTTATGCTTCTCGTTGTGTGGAGTTGTTCCTCGAATATCCATCAGTACCTGAAAAAGGAAACCCACATATATATTCAATGATCTTCTCTTGTGAACTTTTGAGTCCATAAGTCTTGCTTGAAGGTATTAATGGAGAAAGAATAATTAAGGTCTCAACACCATTGAATGAGAAAGACGTTTGAAGGTGAAGCGTTTCATGGTCATAATGGTTGGATGGAGTTTCAAAATAATATTTGAGGGTACATTTCAGGGTTAAAAAGGAGAACATATAAGTTGATTTGGAGGCATTTAATGGACCTCTAACTCAATTATTATAGTATATATATTATAAAATTAGATAGATTATATTTTTATGATAAACTACTTATATTTATGTGAAATTACTTCAGGTATTCACAAATAATTTTATTACATAAAAATAAAAGGAAAAGGCATTGGCCATTAATACTTAATGTATTACTTCTACTTTATTTTAGATAATATACGTGCTCTTCTAACTTTTAACTTATTCAATATTCATAAAGGTAATTCAAATAAAAATTAGAAGATTTATGAAAGAGCATTTATTAGAAACACATAATATATCAATAGTTTCATTTTATATTTTAAATATTATTATATATATTTAGTTCTAATTTTTAATTTTTACACTTTTATAAGGTGATATATGGAAATACATAATTTATAAAATGACATTTACCAATACCACTTAATGTTATTAATAGATTCATTTACTTTTCAGTCTTTGTCACACTCTATATTAGAATTTGGATTAAGATAAGATTGACACCCACTATTTAATACTATTATTTTGCAGAAGTAAGATAAATATTTGGAAATTAATACCTAGTTTTTGTCTGTCTGCACTTGCCAAACATAAGATATATATGGTGTGACATATGCAACTATAGACCTAAGAATTTTGTATTATATGTTCCCGTAAATTTACTTATAAATCCCATCACAGTGCAAACAAGAAATTACATGTAATATATACTACTTGAGTCAGGTGGACAACGCAATGTGTTTAGGCATTCATCATAGTATTTTTCATGCATACTTATTTCTATAACATTTGCAGCCAATTCAATAAAAATATCAATATAAATAGAGGAAATTATCGTATAGATAAGCATGTAATTTATCAAATAAGATAAAAAACTTTAGTAAACCCTCAAAAATACCTTATAATTAAAATTTTCCTACATCAACAATGTAGTATGTCACGTATGAGCTTCAAGACAAGTTTCATCCTAGAAGTAGTAGATTTAATAATAATTCTAATTTCTGCACAAAATATATGATAGATTTACCGGATTTTGTTAAAATAGTGTTGTATGAGTGCTTTCAACCTTCTTGATGGATACAGACATGGTGACCTTCTTGATTTTATATTATAGATGTCTATTATGCTATGGATTGTGGGTTATTTTCTTTACGCATGAGTGAAAATATGTCTATTTATATGCACTCTTTACATAACTATTAACTCCTTTTTTGAAGGTGAAATGGTAAAATATCTAGTCATCAAGATTCATTTATGGGAGAAGGACGTAAGAATATTAAGGGGTTGTATGCAATGATATCTAGCAACCACTATATTTTGATCGTATATTTAAAACCATTGGAATTCGAATGGTTTGAGAAGTAAATTGTTTTTGACTTTAACTCAAAAGAAGAAGACGAATCCTCCTACTAAATACTGCAATATGTTTCTAGTTTTATTTATTTGAGTTATTTGGTTTTCATTTTATAAGTTAACACATTAAAAGAAGGAAAAAGCTTAGTATATTAGAAAGAATTAGAATTAGTTTATAATTATTAGAAAGAATTATAATTAGATTTAAAATTAGAAAAAATAAGAATTAGGATTATGATTCATTTTTATTTATTTATTTATTTTCAAAAATAACGGTGCCTTAATCTAAAGTAGACTAAGGGATTTGGTAAATAGGAGCAATAAAGTGGAGGATATAATTGGAAAATAATGGTTAAGATGTTTTTTTTGAAGGATATAACGGTAATATATAAGTTGACTTGAAGCCATTTAATGCACCTTCAACTTAACTTTTATAGTATACTAGGCTATATACGTCCGTGCTTCACACGGGCTTTGGTTTGTTGGTTTATATTATGTATTAAGTGAATATAATTTATATTATATGCTCTAAAATTGAATGAAGTGAGAAATATTTTACATAATATTCTCAAATCGAGTGACTAAGTGAAAAAGAGTCGTGATTTTGATATAATAAATCTCCCTCCAAAATTATTGAATATCATTTATTCAATACAAAGAAAACTTGTTTTACCTCATTATTCTATATCTGACCTACAATAATATAGAAACTACAACTTCAAAACCAAATCAAACAAGATTATAAGTTGTACTACAACCTCAACACAAAAAACAAAATAATACTAAAACTCTTCACATAATAAAAGCTTCACATATACATATTTTCAAATGACTGGTGATACAATGATTGATAGCTCACACAAAGATGAAACGTCATCAAATTATAATAGTTCATCTCTCAAGACAAATTGTCAAAAATAAATATAATTATGCTCCTATCGTTGCTCCCAAAATTAGCTATAACATCAATCATTGTCACATAAACAACTAAAGAAAATTCAATATTAGCATCCATTTACCATTTAAGACGACGTGTCATGGAAGATTCGATCACATTCATTAGTAAGAAGGAACACCATACAACATAAATGTTTAAAGCCGTAGATAATGACAAAGATTACTGAAAGGGTAAAAAGGGAATACATAGGAGAAATAATGGATTGATGGAGTTAGTGTAAGGTAAAATGGAAATAGTAGATTGAATTCGTGGCATTTAGTGAATCTCCAAGTCAACTTTATAAGTATATATATATAATATGTATATATATTGGATAGATTAGTTAGATATATAAACATTCATGATTTGTTTTTATATTTTGCATTGCACTATTCAAGTCCCTAAAATGAATGATACTACGTTTGTATGTACCTCCCTTCATGCACTATCATCCACCAAGACAACACCACATGTCATGGTAATACTAATAATGAATTTCTTGGCCTAGTTTGTCATATTTAACCATTTTGTGGAGGCAACATGTGTGTAGGACAGTAAGAGTATTGTAATATGTGTCATCTCTCTCAATATAGAGTAAACAATTCATTAAAGATAATTATTGCAAGCTTCAATACTCATTGACCCATAAATTACTAATTATTGACTTTCACAATCAATAGTATTTAATATTCATCCCAATTGCACCTTTCTTATTACCCCCACACAAACACTTCCTACACAATATGAAAAATCAATCATTCCCCTGTTTCATTTTAACTCATTTTCATTATTTAATCCTTTAACTTTTACCTATATGATTAGGTTTTTTGATATATATATACAAGTAATGAAGAACATGTAAGAGAATAACAAGAGCAATATGACTGTTGCGAAATTAACTTTTGGGAACGTAAGGGAGAGCGAGATTTTGATCATGCTTACCACCTACAGAATGTAGTTCAGAATAAAATTTAAAGTGCGGTAGAACCGTCTAAATATTATCATGGTATGATACTGAGAGAGAAAATAGTATTTACACGTTTTCTAACTGAATGAAAAGGAGATATGAGATCAACAAGAACTAAAACATTATCTCCAAACAATAATGAAGAAAAAGACAAAAGCCTCTTAACGGGAAATACAATTTCACCTCGTCTTGACAAATATAGCCATTAAGAACGTGAAACGCATATAAACCACTCATGAAAGCTCTATACGAGGTGTTTATAAGATAGCACAAGAATCATATCAAGTATCTTACCAATAATAACTCTCTCAAGCAAGTGCAAATTCAAAGTTATTTTGTCAATTTTATGATCAAATTAGATTTGGGAACTTTATTAGAAGAGTCTAGTTAAAGAAATTCACCCATTCCCATAGGGAATCCCACCATTAAAAATAGACAAATAAACTTTGCACCCCTATGACATACTCTATAGGAAGGCTCTTGAGCATCACATCATATACAATCAGCTATGTCTAATCTCCTGACAACAACAATAGGCTAGTTCAAGAGAACAATGACAATATAGGCATGCTTCATAAACAGAAAATAAAATTGACAATCTCATTATCGACATGCCACCTTTCATACATGACAAACTTAAATAAATTATGATCAAAACAACTTCCTTACAATATTTTCTAAATATCTTTTCAGATGATCTAAGTCTTACTTGAAAAGATTGCCATCATAACTCTCTCGACAAGGTTTTGACTGTGTAAGAGGTTGCATACAAAACACCAGGATGCATACAAAAGAATTCATTATCTCATCTTTCTCCCAAGGTTTGTATAAAAGAGAAGGGAAACTGATATGAATTGTTTTTGTCAAGTAACACAAAATAGCTACAATTTAGTTAGAAATTTGTGAGCAAAAATATGGATAGTGCGTGGGGGGGCCTTGAAACAGACATAGAGATCAATCTCCCTGAACATTTTGCACAAGGAGAGATGATGCAACATTTTCATCATTAATTTTACTTTCCTAAAATAATAAAAAACCAAGCAATTATTGCCAAAAGCAAAATTAGCTTTACATGTAGCTATGACTTCGGTAACTCCTGTTTGTTGATCAATAAGAAGGTCTTGGGGTCCTCGAATCATATTCCTTCACCTATAATTTGAAGTATAAGAAACATATTAAGAGTAATAAAAGATATTACTCATTAATAGAAGTCTTTTCTGATGAAGCATACTCATATAATGTCAGAGAAATGTATTACGAAATTCATAATCATCTAGGTTCCTGAGCTATAACCAAGAAATTTAAGTCAATAAGTAAGAAAACTCCAACTTGTCATAAGTCTCACCCTTCTAAGAGATAAAGAACAGTTGTATTGGAATATGATATAGCTAACGCATTTTAATTTGGCTTGATGTCATTCCTACCAAAAGTACCATAAAATTAATACACTTATATCTTAAGATTTCAAACATATATATAAATGATTATATTTGTAAAGTGCAATGAAAGAAGGTTTTCACAGTCTTAAGAAATTATCAGTATTAAGTATTGATTTATTTTCTACCACGGTGACAGAAAACCTGAGAAAAAATGCCATCACATGCTCCAAATCGCTATAGCCAAAGAAAAAGACTAAATTGATCAATAACAACTCAAACTTCCACAAAATGGTAGAAACCTATTTTGACATAATAGAGATCAATTTTCATATTCAAAGAAGTACCTAAAAGTGGATTGTAAAACTAACCTTTAGGTCTTTCCATGAAGAAGAAGAGAGCAACCTAGTAACTGCCGCAATGAACAACATATAATGAATATTTTAGGCTACATTTGCAATTTTTCATGATACTAAACTAAAAAAGACAAACCTCAATAATCTAAGTGTATGAGAAGTCCATCGCGGTGGCTACTACCATTATACCATGTGCAAACTCAATCTGTAGTAGGAAGAAACTTAGATGCAACCAAATGAAAGACTCGTAACTTTTTTTCTTTATAGAACGTCATGCTTCTCGTTGTGTGGAGTTGTTCCTCAAATATCCATCAGTACCTGAAAAAGGAAACCCACAGATATATTCAATGATATTCTCTTGTGAATTTTTGAGTCCATAAGTCTTCCTTGTTAATATCCATCAACAATGAACTTCTTGGCAAATCAAACCATCCTTCCTAAGAACATCACGAGACAACTTCGTAAAAGTTTTGGAAACTTATTTTCAACCATACTAGGATTTTAGGGAGAGAAAAGATTATTGAAAAGTTATTCTCATTTTTTCATATATTCAACTGTTACAAGGTATTAATGGAGAAAGAATTAAGGTCTCAACACCAGTGGATGAGAAAGACGTTTGAAGGTGAAGCGTTTCATGGTCATAATGGTTGGAGGGAGTTTCTAAACAATATTTGAATGTACATTTCAGGGTTAAAAAGGAGAACGCATAAGTTGATTTAGAGACATTTAATGGACCTCCAACTTAATTTCTATAGTATATATATTAGAAATTAGATAGATTATCTTTATGATAATCTACTTATATTTATGTGAAATTACTTCAAGTATTCACAAATAATTTTATTACATAAAAATAAAATGAAAAGGCATTGACCATCATAGTGAAAACAAGAAATTACATGTAATATATACTACTTGAGTCAGGTGGACAACGCAATGTATTTAGGTAGACATAATTCATCATAGTATTTTCATGCATACTTATTTCTATAACATTTACAGCCAAATCAATAAAAATCTCAATATGAATAAAGGAAATCATCATATAGATAAGCATGTAATTTATCAAATCAGATAAAAAAAACTTTAGTAAACCCTCAAAAACACCTTATAATTAAAATTTTCCTACATTAGTAATGTAGTCCGTCACGTATGAGCTTCAAGACGAGTTTCATCCTAGAAGCAGTAGATTTAATAATAATTCTAATTTCAGTACGAAATATATGATAGATTTACCGGATTCTGTTAAAACAGTGTTGTATGAGTGTTTTCAGCCTTCTTAATGGATGAAGACATGGTGACCTTCTTGATTTTATATTATAGATGTCTATTGTACTATGGATTGTGGGTTATTTTCTTTACACATGAGTGAAAATATGTCTATTTATATGCAATCTTTAAACAACTATTAACTCCTTTTTTCAAGGTAAAATGGTAAAACATCTAGTCATCAAGATTCATTTGTGAGAGAAGGAGGTAAGAATATTAAGGGGTTGTATGGAATGATATCTAGCAACTAATATGTTTTGATCGTATATTTGAAAGCATTGAAATTCGAATGGTTTGAGAAGTAAATTATTTTTGACTTTAACTCAAAAGAATAAGACGAATTCCTCCTACTAAATACTGAAATATGTTTCTAGTTTTATTTATTTTTATTTATTTGAGTTATTTGGTTTTCATTTTATAAGTTAACGCATTAAAAGAAGGAAAAAACTTGGTATATTAGAAAGAATTAGAATTAGATTTATAATTATTAGAAACAATTATAATTATAATTAAAAATAGAAAAATAAGAATTAGAATTAGGATTCATTTGCATTTTATTTTATTAAAAAATAATGGTGCCTTAATCTAAAGAAGACTAAGGGGTTTGGTAAATAGGAGCAATAAAGTTGAGGACAAAAATAAAAATAATGGTTAAGATGTTTTTTTGAAGGATATAACGGTAATATATAAGTTGACTTGAAGTCATTTAATGAACCTTCAGCTCAACTTTTATGGTATATTAGATTAGATTAGATTAGATTAGATTATATGATGTATAATTATGGAGAGTAAGGAACATGAGTGGATAAACAGGCTAATCAATTTCCACCTTGATAGAAAGAATAATAGATTTTGCTTTAAGAGAATGAATGATTTGTAAAAGAGTGTTTTTTCACGTACTTCTCATCTTGATTCTAGTGAAATAGTTACAATGTAAAAATTTAGATATACATAACAGAATTTGAATATGTGCTTGTATATCTCAGTGGTTATTGGATGCTACTCGGATAAATATCCCTCTGAACATAGTAGAATAAACGAAAGATTTGAGAAAGTGGACCTAGCTAATATTTTGGAAGATGTGTTGAACTATCAATGATAATTAACAAATGCATTGTGCACAAAACATACCACCAATGACAGTCGTACAAGACGACGAAGCAAACAAAACAAATTCTTCGAGTCCTTGTCATTAGTCCTCCCTTGGATTGAAACGTAACAAAAGTCGTTATTTATAGGGGGTGTGAACACAATCATAGGGTATGTGGAAATCACATAATGTGAAACTTCTACATCACATTCATGTCAATTAAAGGCATTAGTCATAACCCCCGTATCAATGCCTTTTAGTTTCATCCATCAATTGAATGGTTTGAACGTTACAAGTTACTATTTAACCTAAAAGAATAGACCAAGAAACTTCTGCATCGCATTCATGTCTACTTAAGGCATCAGTTGTAACCCCGACATATCAACGTCTCTTCGTTTCGAATATCAATTCAATGGCTAGAATGTAGTACCATTTACTATCGTGGTCAACTTGCGTAGAATTTAATGACAAATAGATATTTAAAGGTAATATGAGATTAAAGGTAATATGAGATTAATGGTGCCATCAATCTTATAAAATTAAAGGTAATATGAGATTAAAATAAGGGACATAAACGGTAATGTTAGAATGTATCATTCTTATTATAAGGGGTAGATTAGGAATTTGAAAGTTGAATTGGAGGTAATAAATGGACCCCTAACTCAACTTTTATATTATATTATATTATATTAGATTATATGATATGATATATGATTATGTAGAGTAAGGAACATGAGTGGATAAACAGACTAATGAATTTCCACCTTGATAGAAAGAATAATAGATTTTGCTTTAAGAGAATGAATAATTTGTAAAGAGTGTTTTTCACGTTCTTCTCATCTAGATTCTAGTGAAATAGTTACAATGTAAAAATATGGATTTACATAATATCAGAATTTGAATACGTGCTTGTATACCTCAGTGGTTATTGTATACTACTCGGGTAAATATCCCTCTGAACATAATGGAATAAACAAAAGATTTGAGAAATTGGACCTAGATAATATTTTGGAAGATGTGTTGAACTATCGATGATAATTAACAAATGCATTGCGCATAAAACATATCACCAATGACAGTCGTACAAGACAACAAAACAAACAAACAAACAAAACAAATTCTTTGAGTCCTTGTCATTAATCCTCCCTTGGATTGAAACGTAACAAAAGTCGTTATTTAGGGGGTGTGAACACAACCATAGGGTATGTGGAAATCACAATGTGAAACTTCTGCATCACATTCATGTCAGTTAAAGGCATTAGTCATAACCCCCGTATCAACGCTTTTTCGTTTCATCCATCAATTGAATGGTTTGAATGTTACAACTTACTATTTAACCCAAAAGAATAGACCGAGAAACTTCTGCATTGCATTCATGTCTATTTAAGGCATAAGTTGTAACCCCTCATATCAACGTCTCTTCATTTCGAATATCAATTCAATGGCTAGAATGTAGTCTAATTTACTTTCGTGGTCAACTTGCGTAGAATTTAATGACAATTAGATATTTAAAGGTAATATGAGATTTAAGGTAATATGAGATTAATGGTGCCATCAATCTTAGAAAATTAAAGGTAATATGGGATTAAAATAAGGGGCATAAATGGTAATGTTAGAATATATCATTCTTATTATAAGGGGTAGATTAGGAAATTTGAAAGTTGAACTGGAGGTAATAAATGGACTCCCAACTCAACTTTTATATTATATTAGATTAGATTAGAGACCAAAAAAATATTTTTTTCAAGGGAGTTTTTTTTTCACATGAAATGTACAACATTCTCTATTAGAATGTGCTGTAAATTTACATGTATATTTCTAAAAACAAAGTCTATCATGTACTTAAATGTGTAACATTTTTTTTACTAAATATATGCAATGATTTAAAGGTGTAAATGCAACAAAATTATAAATATTTTGTATTATATTTCGAATGATAATACTTTAAATATTTCATATATATTATTAGCACCTATATGTACATTTACTAAGAAATCTAGCACATATATAGCATCCCGATGCACATATGATTAAGAAGGTTATATATTAAAATTTTCAACCACATATAATCATCACACGTTATACATTTACTTAGAGTACCTTGCACATTTAGTTAGACGGTATTGCAAAATTACTCATAAAATCTTACACATTTAATAAGAATATCTTGCACATGTGTAGAAAAGCTTACGTATATTTGATGCACATCTATATCAAATAAATTCATTAGGCTTACACATTGTTAAGAAAAACATTGCACATTTTATAAGAGAACTAGCATTTCTAGCCCGTGCTTCGCACGGGCTTCTCGTCATTTGTTTTTCTTTTTGGTTGGTTTGTTTAGTAAGTAATGGTGTTATTGGTTTGCCTTTCTTGAAGTAGTTTTGTTTTTGGCTGGTGTCTAGTGTAAGCCTTGTTGTTTTGTTGCTGTTGAAACGTACATGTGTGCATTTCGCACTCTTTCCTTTTATTATTTAATTTCCCGACTTCTAATGTTCTAGGAAGAGTACGACCTTCCAAAAACAACATAAATTTGTATGAAACAGTTTTCTATGTTAAAAACCTCATGGTTCCCGCAAGCTTCTTAATTTAACATTCATACATAAAATCCGTTACAATTTCGAGATGTGCCATGCATATTTTTTTTGTTTCTCCTGTCCTCCTACGGTCAAGTTGTCCGTCCGTCCTCGGTCCCATCCACTGCTGCAACGTCGTCTTCCATGTAGTCCTGTGTCACATAATTGATTGTTATGCGTGATATGTCTTACCATTTATTTGTTTTAAATTTCATGTACATACTTCATTTCCCCATCTTTACCTGCATTGTTTGTTCGATGTTGCTGAATGCTTCTTTAAACACGACGTTTCTCGTGTAGTTTGATGGGTTGCGTACGCTTTCTAGCAACATAATTTTAAGACCTGAGGGTCTTGTCACCCTGGAGATAGCCACATATAGTTGGCCGTGACAGAATACCGGCTTCGGAAGGTAGAGACCAACGATGTTTAATGATTGTCCCTGGCTCTTGGTTTTATTGTCATCGTAAAACACGCCTTTACAGGGAATTGCCTTCTTTTCATTATGAAAGGCCACCTTGTTTGAGTCGAACTTAAAGTGATTCGTGGAATTATGACTCTATTACCCACGCAATTGCCTGTGATTATTTCCGCCTCAATAACCCATTCTCCAAGGTGTGTTATGATTAGCCTCGCTCCGTTGCAAAGTCCTTTTGTGGGGTTAACGTTCCGTAGAAGCATGACAAGCAACACCTTCTTCAGGTGTAGATCATGTGGTGGCATTCCTGTAATGGTATATAAGTGATGTTTACCTTTGTGGATGATCCGGAAGACATAGTGGAGAGAGCTACGCAGAAGAGAAGGAAGAAGAGTATTTTTATATGAGGAAATTAGGACTCAAAAAGTCTAACAAAACTGCAAAAGAGAAGTTGAAGGGATGAATTGCTCTCAATTAAGAATTGAATTACACATTTATGAGGAAATTAGGAGCCAAAAAGTCTAACAAAACTGCAAAAGAGAAGTTGAAGGGATGAATTGCTCTCAATTAAGAATTGAATTACACATTTACTAAAAAAAATACAACCTGGAATGGGTGACGGTTGAAGCCTGAACCGGAGGACTCAATCTGTTGAATGGCCGTGTTTCCTTCCAAACTGTATGATGTATGGATCATCCCGCCGAACACGATAGCTTTCTTGTTTTTAACCAATGACAATTAATTAGGCAAACACAGAATTTGGAAGATCACCATAGGCTACATTTCAGCAACTAATGAATATAGAGAATTCGCAATCAACGGAGGCTAAATTTCATAACAACCCAGGATACAGATTTGTAGAATAACAACCCTGAATCAAGAATTTGTATAATGCGGCATACCTGATCATCGCTGATAATGTACTCTATTCCAGGTATTTGCCGAATGGATTTTTGGCATCCCACATACGACACACCATAGCCTTGACGATGGCAGAATTGCTGGGCAGCAGCTCCGTGAAAGACTTGAAAGCAGGTGCAGGGCGACCACCACCAATATCCATCTTCATCCTCTTTGCCTGAGACGATGCAGTTTCTCAACTGGACCCGAAGAGACGCTTGGATGATCCGGAAGACATAGTGGAGAGAGCTACGCAGAAGAGAAGGAAGAAGAGTATTTTTATATGAGGAAATTAGGAGTCAAAAAGTCTAACAAAACTGCAAAAGAGAAGTTGAAGGGATGAATTGCTCTCAATTAAGAATTGAATTACACATTTATGAGAAATTAGGAGCCAAAAAGTCTTACAAAACTGCAAAAGAGAAGTTGAAGGGATGAATTGCTCTCAATTAAGAATTGAATTACACATTTACTAAAAAAGGTACAACCTAACTATTATATATAATAGATTAAGATTAAGATTAAGATATGAAAAGGCCAAAGTACATTTAATTTTTAAGAGTGAAAAGGCCGAAGTACATTTAATTTTTTAGAGTCCCCCTAATATTTTGTTATAATTAAGATAATATATAATATATATATGATATATGATATGATAAGTAGGATTAGATTAATAAAAGGAAACAATGTAATTTATATTATATAGTATAGTAGATTAAAAAAGTTAATTGTGTCAAAATGTAAATTAACATTTCATTCAAATTAGGCCGAGATAAGGTTGTGATTCAAATTGGGCCGAGATAATGTTGTGATTCAAATTGAGCTGAGATAATAGCAAATTGTTTGATTGAAGCTGGGCCGAGCAAAGCCTTTCGTTTGGGCCTAACAAAGCTATTCAATGAGTAAACTGGGTCGGATGAATGGAAGGGTTTTTTGTGTGAATTAAGTAGAGCATTAATTGGCAAAACAATGCCAATTTTAAGATATATTAAGATTATAATGTTTCAACACACATGTACTTTTGTAGGAAAGCAACTATACCTAATCACATTCTAATGTACATTTGTTTATAATACCTTGCACATTTAATTATAATACCTTGCATATTTAATCATACGATTTTGTACAATTACTTATAAAACCTTGCACATTTACTCATACACAAATACTTATAAAACATTGCACTTTATTCATATGATCTTGCACATCTACTTACAAAATCTTGCACATTTACGCATGATATCTTGCACATGTATGGAAAACTGATACACATTTAATTCATCAAAAAATCAACTAAAACTATTCATATTGCAATTCAAAATGTTTCACATAGTTGGAAGAAAAACAATTTAGGCTTAGAAAAAAATGTAAAATAAAATTGGTCAACATCGATGTTGACTTTTGACCAGTTATGACCTTAACTTTTGACCGTGTCGACCATAGACGGTTAGGATCAATCCTAGTCATTGAATCTAAAAAATTCAATGATCAACATTCATTCTCATTTCTGACAAGTAAAAAATTTAATCACTAAAACCTTATCCTAATATTTTTACCAAAATAAATAAAATATTTATATAATATATGGGTTTGGTTCTGGTAAGAACATACCGTTATATTAGAAATAAGAACGCACGAAAATCTAACGGATGAGAGAAAATCTGTAAGTGGTCCCCACTCGTACAACCTACTTCATTCACGCGCATAGTCGAATACCATGCACTCGATCAAATAAAAAAACGAGCGAGACAGTTATGTTCTCACAACTTCCCATTCACAAACCTTGTAAAAAATAAACAAGGCGAGGGGATACGAATAATCGAAACCCTAAATCCATTAAAAATCTCCAAAAACAACAGATTCAAACACGAGATTACAAAATGGCAAGCTCAAATTCCACTTCAACAAGTAAGACACATTTGATTCGACCATTTGAGACTAAAATTGAGCTTATATAGTTCAAATCTCTTTCAAAAACTTTGTTAAGGGTTGTTTTACAGCAACTCTTCACAACGAAACATAGAGCAAGACATTGAAAGGTTTGAAATCATCAAAAATCGATTATTAAGCACTTATTTCAGTTCTCGACTTGCTAACTCATCTAGTCTCCATTTGTAGAGCTCGGAACAAAACAAAAATATGGGAATGATCCAACACAAGCTTAATAACAAGGTATTATGTCAAAAATGTTGATTATTCATAGATGATTGTCCAAATACATGTTTACACGATAAAACGCAAATATAATATGTTGATTGAACATGAAAATGTATCTACAATGCAAACACTGCTATGAAAAAACTAGTACAAATGTGGTGCTTCTTCAAATTTGCAAATGTATTATGGATATACTTCTTGTGCACTTTGTGCAGGTACTTTTAACATTTGTGCGTCTGCTTTTAGTTTTTGTGCAGATACTTTAGTGTTTTGTGCAACTATAACCTTGTGAATCTACTTGTAGTCTTTCTGCAACTACTTTTGGTGTTTGTGCAAATACTTTAGACTTTACTCTTTTCTCCAAGTGTTTCTACCTTTTTTTTGTGCATGTGTCTTTGAGTTTTTGTACAAATAGTTATGTTTTTATGTGCAAGTACTTTCATCTAAAAGGAAGGGGGTGTAGTTGCCTCAAAAAAGGAAGAGGTCATGGAAGTAAGAGACGAGCCACTTGTTGAGGTACAACAAAATATTTGTAGTGATAATATGAGCATTTTGGAGGCCTAGTACGAGACGTCTAATTCGGAGGAGTATCACTAGTACCATTTTCACGAGTACCATTATCCTGATGGAGAAAACTACGATGATTACATGACCTGGGATGCCCATTATGATGATTATAACTATATTTACTTGTGGTATGTATGTTATGAGACATATTTAGATGTACTTCAAGAATGGGATGGGTGTTTTTGACAGTGGAATGGGGCTTGAGGAACTGTGTTGTGTTGTAGTTTAGTAAATTTAGTTAGTTTTAACACTTATTTTGTGGTTTTAGATGGAATTATAAAGAATGTGGTAGGATGTGCAATTATTTCTAAAGAATGTGCAACTAGTTATGGGAAATGTGAATATGTTTTTGTAGCACGTGTTTTATGGTATTTGATGGATTTGTATTGGTATGGTAGGATCGTGCAATTGTTTTCTCAATAATATGCATCTAGTTATGGAAAATGTGCATGTGTTTCTAATTATCATCTTGATATTTACCGATAATTAACTTTTGGCCTCTGAAGCACTTGCAAAAAGATCTTTAAGATACTTTTGAATGTATTTTTATGAAATGTGCAAATATTTTTGATAAAGGTGCATGTATATTTGACAAATGTTCAGAAATATATCAAATAAAATACAAAATAATGGAAAATAGATTGAAAAAAAAAGATTAAAAAATTGTGTAATTTTTTTATCAGTGTGTTGTCCATATATTCTATATTCTAAGCATTCTTTATACATAAAGAACCATCTCTAGATTTCATATTGTCACTAGTAGATGGGATGTAATACCTGAAATTTACAGGGGAGAAAGATAGTGGAAATGACGTTATCAGTCAATCCTACAAAAAAAAACATGTTATATTGTCAGTGAAGATGTTTCTAATAATATGCATGTACTTTCAAGTAATGTGCATGTACAATGAACTAATATGTATGTATAGTGAAAGTGTGTACCTCTAGAGTGTAAGTATATAAAACAAAATTCATGTATACTTACATTCAACTAATATGCACGTACATAGAACTAATAAGCACATATAGTGAGAGTTGCACAACTCTAGAGTGTAAGTGGACAAAACAAAATTCATGTACACTTAAATTCAACTAATGTACATGTACAGTAGTAGTATATGTGTAACACTCCCAATTCACATGGGAATATTACCGCCGATGACTTTAGACTCTCACATCCAAAAATCACCCAGGCTTATATCGTTGAACAAAACATAATACATATGTATAAATAATATCAAAGTCTTACATAATCATGCGGAAATTGTAATACAAATTACATCAACGGAAGACTTGTAAGAATAACAATTATATATATAACTTGATCAGCATCAGGATCGTCAACCTTGATAACATGAACTTGAAACATTAACTGCCAACTATTGGGATTTCTTCTTCACAGCTCGGGAGCACCACGTGATGTGTCGTATGTAGACGGATGACACCAGCCAACCATGCAAGGAAAATACGGTCGATTAGTCTAATGAAAGACTATACAAATGGGATTTATTTGATGCTCTTTGTGGCCGTATCTAGTTAAAAACCCATCGGTTCTAAAATGAAAGCCGATAGCCGAGGGAAACTCCAATACTTCCACCTAATTAGGAAAAAATATGTATATATATAGCAAGAGAAGACTCCAAAGAAATTGAGTCTTATGGGAATTATTTATAACAAGAGAAGGCTCCAAGGGAATTGAGTCTTATGGGAAATATATATATAACAGGAGAAGACTCCAAGGGAATTGAGTCTTATGGGAAATATATATATAACAGGAGAAGACTCCAAGGGATTGAGTCTTATAAGAATTATTATTTGTATAGTATACATTTGTGTGGGAACATGGTTTTATAAAACAACCTCCCATGAATAATTGGATCAACGACCAACCTCACCGCATACGTGTTGTACGAATTCAGATTGGAAAGATGACTTACTTAACCAGGAGGCCAGACAATTTTCCAAGTTGTACTAATTGCCCAAAGGTTTATTAATATGTGCATAATAGCACTTATCTTGTTTACTTCTCAAAACATACATTCAAGTTGAAGCTTTTAATAGTGTCTCGCAATGAGAATGAAGGGAATAATCCCGATTGTCGGCACTGGCTAAGTGCACCACCACTTATATCAACATATAAGGGTACGGCCATGACCAAAAGATATTAGGGCACATCTTCATAATACCAAGTTATAAAGAAACAACTAGGCCTCACAAGGTACATAGTGTTCCTACGAATACTCGTTCTAACTATACAATATATCCATAACAATCCACAACAAAGTCCATCTATCACCCTAAGGTAATAATATAATCATATATATATACATATATATATATAGTATATCCACTATATGCATACAACATAAATAACATTTATTTTAGGTTGTTAAAGTTCCCAACACACAAGAGAATAATATTTTATTCCATCTTAATATAACAACCGATTCATTGTTAATTAAGGCAAATATGGAATAAAAACAATAGATAAGCAAGAGCGAACCGCCACTTGCCTTAGATCAGAAGATGTGGATACAGATCGAATGGGGATAGGGTTCCTAGTTGACGGGCTTGATTCCAAAAACCGAATGTAAGTCGGCAGAACAGATGTTGTTGCACAGCTGGGTTCGAGCTGCTCGTTCAAGTCTCAAACGAAGACGGAATCGGACATGGTTGGTACCGTTGGCTTTGTATCAAAACGAACTACAAATTAGAATCAAGAAAATTCATAAACTCAGTAAAAGGGAAAACTGTGAGCACTCACTGTTCACGCCGGAAATCAGAGGCTGTGCAGCGCAATGAACTTGGAATATCTCGTTCAGGGGTCGAATGGCAACGAAGCTGGATGAGACTGGTGTCGTTGGATCCGTATCGAGTCTAACTACAATTTAGATTCAAGATTCTAAGAAAACTATGGACGAGAAGTTCATAAATACAGAAAAACAGAAGTGTCCGAAAAATCAGAGTGTAAGGATGACTTACAATCTTCGGAGTTGAATCGATATCGTTTGGAAACGGAATTGGATGATTCAAGAGTCGAACTCCACTAATTTGAGTATGAGGAATTCAAATTTATGGTCAAAATAAGTAAATAAAGACTCTAACTAGAGTATCTGGGAGGATTTCAGATTCGGGTTGTGAGTGAAAGTGAGGAAGAAGCTCCCTATTTATAGAACAATGGTGATGATGAAGGTGTATGATGAAGATATAAGAATGCATTAACTCTCACATAGCAAAGACAAAGAAGAGGCTGCAATAGTTGGTCTATGAGGAGGAGTAGGAGACCTACAAATAGTCGATGGAAATGATGAAGATGGTGATTTACCATAGCTTTGTCAAATCTAAAAATAAATTACCTTTGTAGGATAATTTCAACTTTCACTTTAATTATAGGTCTTTTCTAGGTGTTTTTAAAGGTAAGAAAATTCCTTGAAAATATAATTAAGTTTTAATTTATACCGATTAAGTATCAACTTAATTATTAAGGTATAAAAGAGAGGGTTATTACAATATGCAATTACAATTCAGTGGAAGTGTGCAAATACAGAGTGAAAAGTGTGAAAAATAATACATGTGCACTTATAGTATAATAATGTGCAGGTACAATTGCAACACGTGCATTTAGATTCAACATATGTGAATAAAATTACTTCAACGAAGTCCAAAACATATGTAAAAACCTCACGGCGCACATAAAATACATTAAATAGAAGCTCTAAATGAAAAATCAATGTGAATCCATGATCAATTGCTACGAATAAAATGTTGAATCAACCAAAACCAACAGATCAAATAACCTGAAACACGAGAGGGCATGAAAAAAGAGAGGTTTGTAAACTTGAATACATGATCGATAGCCTGAAAAATATAGAATCAACTGATGTGGCTAAAACCTAACCGTTGTAGTAATCAAGTGTCGATCTCACACAAGCCAATGTAATATTAAGTGAAATAACTACTAGTGTTCTAGGCCGCAATATGGGAGAAAACTAACAAATCTACCAAATTAATCAAATAAAGAGAGATAGAGGATACGGGATAAATTTGTCAATAAGGTTCATCTCGATAATACTTCAATAGATAAATCAAACTCCTTTTGAACCTAGTCTAATTATTGAAGGTAAGTCATCTAAGGTAATTCACTAACTCCTTTAAGACGACAGTAAATGTGTCTAAACTAGACTAGTACTTGCTATTGCGCAAAGCTAATCTCATTCAAACTCATTAGACACTTAGAGTCTAGTTATAAACTGAAATAACATCCGCTTTCGTGATCCACTAAATCAATCTGAATCTAGAACATCTATGACGACTTAGTATCCTCAAGAATCATTAAGTTTCTCTCGCACAAATAGCACTCAGGTTCAATTCCTAGGATTCTGGTAAAAGCTATCACCTTTCAGTGTCAAACCCCTACCTGATTACCTATTATCGTTATCACCTCTTAGTCTCAAACTCTAATATGACCCAATTATTCTAATCTAAAATGGGCATAAAGATTATATGAACGAATCAATAATATTTCAATTCAGGTAAAAGATCAATTATATCTAAATTCGCATTGTTTCGATCACCATAACCTTAGAACTAAGAGTTTAGCCAAGCATGATCGAAGATATCAATAGATTTAGACTAGCCATCAATTTATATGGATTATGTAATAAATACTGAAGAACACACGTACCTTCAAATGAAACTAGTATAGAAACTCCGTTTTGAAATTCAATCCCACAGTCATCCAAAATGGACAAATTTAGTCTTCTCTCCCAAAACAAATCCCCCAAACTTCCACCAACTCCAACTCCCCTATAAAAGTAACATTTTTAAAACCAAAATCCCCCTCATTAATCATTCATCTCATTTACTACGTAACCCCCCAAATTCCAGTTATGTATCTTGTATTAACTAACTTGCAATCAACTCCTGCCAACTTGCCATGGACCCTCCCACCTTATTCAATACTTGAACTTCAATTCCAGCTCCAATCCAATCCGTTCCGTTCCAAATGGTTCCAAAGTCTTGTATTAATTTGGTCAAAAATATCTAAAATACATAAAAGCACGAGTGTAGACTCCGAATATAAGATAATGCAAAACAAACTAAAAAGATATAAAACATGCATGAAAATGACTTAAACTAAAATGCAAATAGACTCCTAAAACATGCACAAAATGGATGCTATATCAAATCTCTCAAGCTTAAACCTTGCTTGTACTAAAGCAAGTACATCAGTGGTGAGTCCACAAAATATACAATAATTGTCTCTATCCAAGTGAAATATGAACGATAACCATAAAAGGCCAAACAAAAGACAAATTCCTTCCTAGCATGCTTCTTAATCAATGACAAGAATACATCCGTTCTTCCACTCTAGATCTCACCAGGATAAAAGAACAAGTCACTCGAACTCATGTGTCTAAGCATGTGTTTCACTCAAATTCATTCCTCAACTTTGAATGTTAATCTACCATAAGCTTGCAACCAAATCTAGATCTCCACTGCTAACAAAAAAGAAATGCGGGCAGGGTAGAGCTCGGCATAGGGTTCGAGAATAGGGTAAGGTCATGTCCTTAAGATTCAGATAAGAAAAGAGTTCCAAACCTTTATGCTTCGTACAAGTGATGCGTACAAGTTCCGGCCAGGATTATTGGGAAAGATCAAACAAACCAATTTGAACCGCTCACATCAGAGTAGTAGTAGCGTAAAGGCCGTAAGTCAGGTGGTCGTAGATCAGCTTCTTCTCCTTCTCTTTCTTTCACTATTATCACCTAGGTCCCCGGCTTTGGTTGCTTGGCCGGGATAGAACTAGTGCTTAGTAAGCTAAAGCTCCATTCGTTAGGTTTAAGCTTAAAGGCTTAAACCCTTAGGAACAATACAAAACATAATCATGAGACATATAATAGGGTTGTAACGGGGCCAAGGTAGTTTGATAAGGCATGGATAATATTTGGCCATGTGGTGCTGAATCCAAGGAAGAGAATTTCTCAAAAATAACACCAACATAATAGATATTACAATAAACTCAAGAATCACAACCCAACCCAAGATTTACCATGTTATCTTTTGTTGCTTCTTTTCTTCTTCTTCACTTATTTTTTAGACTGGTTCTTGGGGTATCGGGTCCGTCCGTTTTATGGTCCAGGCCCACTAATGAAGCTCTTCGTGCTGCCATGAAGGGTCGAACCCGGAGTGATCTTTCACACCATGAAGATTGCATGCTCTTTTTTTTTATGAAGAAGAAGGAAGCAAATTGATATAAACAAGATGATAAAACACTTTATAATCGAATATCATTAAACACCAGTCATTCACACAACTCCCCCAAGCTTGTCTCATGTCCACACGAAGCAAATAGAAGTTCAATCTCCCAGGTAGGTAAGATATTATATAGGCCCAAATTGATTTTGTGGATCTAACAAAGAAATGGCTTTAAGACTCAAAGGGATACAAGGGGAGAAAATCAATATAAGGGTGGTCAAGGATAGTAGGGTCTCACAAAAAAAACAATGTCTTAATCAAATGTAATGCATATTAGTCCTAAATGCAGTCTCAAAGAGATATAGAAGCAAGTTCTAGAGAGAACAAGCAAAGAAAGATCACACATGAAAAAATTATAGGACTTATGCAATTGTAGTCCAAGAAAGGCCAACAAGCTCACTAGGACATTTATCTAGAGTATCGGTTTAATGCATCTTAATCAAAGTCCACATGCTCAGGTCAACGTCAAAAATTTGATCAATCATATCATCATCATAATGCAACTGCAATAATAACAACCAAAGCATATTAAGAAGCCACATATAACATGCACCATTATAAATACCCACAAAGGAATAAACAAGGGAATAATCCAACATCCAAATTCAAATATGCAATGCAATGCATGAGAAAAAGAAAAGAAACAAAGAAGAAAATGAAAAATACAAATAAAAATATAGAAACTCACACTAAAATGCAAACAAAGTCTACACATGAAGTTATCTCTCCCCCAAACTTAAATCCTACATTGGCCAAATGTAGAGGAAAAAGAAAGAGGAAAAGAAACTCACTAAGAAAATTAGGCTTCCAGGCATCTTTACATTAAGCGCCAAGTGACAAGAGAAATCAGAGGCAATGGGTTACAATAAGGGGGAGGAGGTAGCTGTTTATTTATTTCTTTGACCTGAAACACACACAAAAAATCAAAGCAAACATAATGACCTAGACACACCAATAGAGATAACAATTAATATTAACAATTGGTCCCCGACAACGGCGCTAAAAACTTGATGTGGCTAAAACCTACCCGCAAGTGTACGAGGTCAGTTCTAGTAATCAAGTATCGATCTCACAGAGACCAATGTAATATTAGTTGAAATAACTACTAGTTTGATAGGCCGCACATATGGGAGAAAGCTACCAAATTAATCAAATTAAGAGAGATAGAGGATACGGGATAAATTTGTCTAAGGTTAAGGATCGTCTCAACAATGCTTCAATGGATAAAATCAAATTCCGCCTGGATCTAGTCTAAGTATTGAAGGTAAGTCATCTAAGGTAATTCAGTAACTCATTTCAGACGATAGTAAATATGTCTAAACTAGACTAGTAATCGCTATCGCACAAAGCTAATCTCATTCCAATCCATTAGACACTTAGAGTCTAGATATAAACTGAAATAACACCCGCTTTCGCGCTCCGCTAAATCAAATTAAACCTAGAACATCTATGACGACCTATTATCCTCAGGAGTCATTAAGTTGATCTTGCACAAATAACAGTGAGGTTCAATTCCTAGGATTCTCGTAAAAGCTATCACTTTTCAGTCTCGAACTCCAACCTGATTACCTATTATTGTTACACCTTTTAATCTCAAACTCCAATATGATCCAATTAGTCTAAGCTAAAATGGGCATAAAGATTCTAGGAACAAATCAATAATATTTAATTCAAGCAAAAGATCAATTATATCTAAATTCGCATTGTCTAGATCACCATAACCTTAGAACTCGGAATTTAGCCAAGCATGTAAAGATATCAATAGATTTATACTAGCCATCAATTTATATGGATTATACAATAAACACAGGAGATAAGACTAAATCTCATAATAAAATAATCCGAATTGATAAAAGGCTAGAAAGATAATACCAATCTTCAAATAAAACTAGCATAGAAACTCTGTCTTGAAGTTCAATCCCGCAGTCGTCCAAAAAGACGAACCGTAGTCTTCTCTCCCAAAATAAAACTCCCAATCTTCCACCAACTCCAACTCCCCTATAAAAGTAACGTTTTTAAAACCAAAAGCTCCCTCATTAATCCTTCATCTCATTTACTACGTAATCCCCAAATTCCAGTAACGCATCTTGTATTAATTAACTTGCAATCAACTCTTGCCAACTTGTCATGGGCCGACCCACACTATTTAATGTTCTTGAACTTTAATTCCAGCTCTAGTCCAATTTGTTCCATGTCAAGTGGTTCCAAAATCTTGTATTAATTTGGCCAAAAATACCTGAAATACATAAAAGCACGAATGTCTACCCTAAATACAAGATAATGCAAAACTAACTATAAAAATATAAAATATACATGAAAATGAAAATGACTTAAACTAAGATGCAATTAGACTCCTAAAATATGTACATAATGGACGCTATCATCAACCAAAAACAGAAAACGCATACCGTTAAATTAAAAAAGATCAAATGATAGAGATCCATTCTAAATTTTCATCCATACTTCCATTCTAACATCACACTTTCTCATAAAATATTGGAGGAAAATCCAAATTTCACATTCAATATTATTTATGTTAATTTTACCCCATCTTCATATAATTCCTTATGACATGTTTGAGAAGTTATAACTTCGGCACTAAATTTGTATGTTTAATATATAAAAGAACTTTGAATATAATCTCTATTTCCTCTCGATGCACTTTATAAGATGCTACATAAAGTTTGTTTCTCTCTATACTACTTTCTCCATTCTGTAATATAGTACTCATTCTTATTTTGACATTATTTATGATCGAAGTTTATTTTTTCTATTCGTGTTAATGTATAAGAAAAAGCATAGTTATATGGGGTCTTGTTTGATTCGTTTCGATAAATACTTTAATAATATAATTTTTTATAATTTATACTAACACATAATGATAGATATTAACGATACAAAACGTATATTGACAAATGTGTAAAAGTAAATGAGAACTATATTATGTGAGAGAGTATTTTTTGTACGATAGTTAAGACTCTGAATTAAACAAGTTTTGGTTATAATTAATTGATTTAGTATTTTTTATTATTAAGGCTACCAATTACAGTAAAGCCTCAAAGTACTGAATGTATTTATTTCAAAAGTAATAGATTAGGAATGTACATTTAAATTACTAAATTGTGTTTTCTTTAAATCAATAGAAATAACATGTGATAAAATGAATTATAGAAACGATCAGTGGCAATTTTGAGTTTTGCTTTAATTTTTTTTTTATGAAGGTAGATAGATTTATTAACATCATTTTCTTTTTGGTTAAGAAATTTATTATTTCTTTTTATGGTAGTTCCCTACTCTAGTTCAACGATCGAGGGGATATGTCTAGAGTTTGAGTTGCGTGAATGACTCTTCCAATAAGCATTTTTTTAACCTCCACATGTACTTGTGTTAGTTAGTGGCCTAGGACTGAGCAATTAGAGCGACCCGACCCGACCTGATCTGATCTGCTATACCTGATCTCCAATAGGAAAATTTTGGAATGCTCTGATCAGTATCTGATTCGGTATAAGTCGGATATCTAGCTGAACCAGATATTAATATCGGATATCCGATTCCTCGGTAACAAATAATTAATTAATGCAAGATTTATAATTTTAAATTTAATTATAACTAATAAGCAATAAATAATACTATAATATTATTAAAAAAGGATAAAAATATTAACAAAATTCATGATTTAAGTATCTACTGCCTAGTGTGAGTGGTGACTGAATGAGCGTTGGGAACTTTATTTAAAAGGGGACGTTGGAAATTTGAAATATGAACAAAATTTATTGTCAAAGGGGTTTACTTTTATTATTTTTTAAAATTATTTCTTTCAAAATTACATATCGTACTCAGTGATGTTGGCCACAATATTTTTAGGAATTGTCTATATACATATATTTTTTGGTCCATTTACACACGTTTATATACGCCTATTATTTTCGCACAGATCTATGTGCTCACCCTTACAACACAAGCGTTTTCAGGGTAATTTTGGGAAAATTTTGAAATATTGGTCAAGACTTCTACGGATAAATTAGACGACATGAAATGATACTGTGAGCTGAGCTTTTGCGCAAAAAAGCATCTCCTCCCATCAACTGTGCGCCAAAATAAAGCGCACAAACATTGAATGAAGGTCCGACTTGTGTGCCAATATGTACATACAACAACTATAGCTCTAGACTTATGCGCCCACGTATTGTGTACATACATCGAATGGAAGTTTGGACATGTGCGCCACATTATTAATTACACACATATAACAATAGGTCTAAGTAGATCATTACTCTATTTCATCCATGTACGAAGTGATTTATCCTTATTCTTTCATTACGTCAAGTCCGGCGAGAATCCCAACATTAATCGTGAAATGGCCAATCATGGTCAATAAGACGCAAGCAGATCATTACTCGAGGTTTCATACAAGTACGAGGTGATTTATCCTTATTCTTTCACTTTATCAAATCCGGAGACGAGAATATCAGTCTTAATGGCTAATTAGGTCAATTAGGTCCAACAAGCCCCAAGTATATCATTGCTTGGCATTTCATCCATGTACAAGGTGATTTATCCTTATTCTTTCACTACGTTGAGATCATATACGATAATATCAATCTTAATGATTAATTAGGCCAATAAGGCCCAATAAGGCCCAAGTATATAATTCATTGGTGTTCATCTATGTATGGGTGATTTATCCTTATTCGTTCACTACGTCGAGTCCGGATATGAGAATCTCAATCTTAATGTCTAATTGGGCCAATTAGGCCCAATATGGCCTAAGAAGATCATTACTTGAGGTAGAATATAGATGGAACATCGTGTAATAATTTACTTGGACCTTATTGGGCCTAATTGCTCCAATTACCCACTAAGTTGAGATTCTCGTATCTGGACTCGGCGTAGTGGAAGAATAAGGTAAATCACCTCGTACGTGGATGAAACATCAAGGAATGGTGTATTTGGGACTTATTGGGCCTAATTGTCCCAAGTAATCATTATGATTGATATTCTCGTATCTGATCTCGACGTAGTGAAAGAATAAAGATAAATCACCTCGTGCAGGGATGAGATCTCGAGCAATGATATACTTGGACCTCTTTGGGATCAATTTTCTCAGTTATAATTAAGGTTGAGATTCTTGTATCCGTACTCGATGTAGTGAAAGAATAAGGATTAATCACCTCGTACGTGGATGAAACCTCGAGTAATGATTTACTTGGGCCTTATTGGACCTAATTGTCCCAGTTAGATATTAAGGTTGAGATTCTCGTATCTGGACTCGATTTAGTAAAAACTAAGGATAAATAACCTCATACATGGATGAAACATCGAGTAAAGATATATTTGGGCCTAATTGGCTCAGTTAGCTATTAAGGTTGAAATTCTCATATCCGGGCTCAATTTAGTGAAAGAATAAGGATAAATTACCTCGTACACAGATGAAACCTCAAGTAATGATCTACTTAGGCCTAATTGACACAGTTAGCCATTAATGTTGAGATTCTCATATCCGGACTCTACATAATGAAAGAATAAGGATAAATCACCTCGTATATAGTGGGGCCTTATTGACCCAGTTATCTATTAAGGTTGAGATTCTCGTATCTGGACTCGATGTAGTGAAAGAATAAGGATAAATCACCTCGCACTTGGATGAAATCTCGAGTTGTGATCTATTTGGGCCTAATTGGCTCAATTATCTATTAAGGTTCAGATTTTGCATCCGGACTCAATGTAGTGAAAGAATAAGGATAAATTACCCGTACTTGGATGCAACCTCGAGTAAAGATCTACTTGGTCCTTATTTGGCTTAATTGGCCCAATTATTCATTAAGGTTGAGAATCTCGTATCCAAACTCGACGTAGTACTAGGATAAGGATAAATCACCCCGTACATGGATGAAACATCAAGGAAAGATATATTTGAGCTTAATTGGCCCGAGTAATCGTTCAGATTTGTGGATCGTGAAGATCTTAGCCCTAACTAAAGATTGAACTTTTGTGCGGAAATACAAGACTAAGAACAAATAAACACTTAATTCCAAAACGTTGGTCATTTGATTTCTTGTGGAACTTACAACTACTAGGCAAATACAAAGTTCTTAGCTTCTCTCTGAATTCTCCTAGATATTGCCTACTTCCTAAATGAAGATGAACTATTTCTCTCTCGTTCAACAACCATGTTTAAAGATAAATGAACTAAACTATTTATACTATGGCATAATTGCCGAGAACTAGTTACCTAAAAGCATGAAGATAATAATAAATAAACTACTAAATCTAAACTAGCCTAGTATAATGACAAACTTGCTTCAATAGTTAAGATCTCGAATCTGGTAAATCTCTGGCGAATCAAATCTTTCCTTCTATATCGCTTGAAAGATTTCTTTCCATATATACACGCTCGGTCCCCTCCAGTGTATTCGGTCCCCTTGAGCACTTCCTCCTTGTATAGCGTGTTACTTCTGCAGCTCGACTCTTCACTCTTCGTGTTCGGTTCCCTCTAGTGTCACTCGGTTCCCTTGCTCCTAGTTAAGTGCCTTGAGTGCTACTCTTCTCGCTGGACTCGCTCTTGTATCTCCACTTCAGCTCGTTGCTTTCCAAGTTTAAACCTCCTAAATAACTCAAAGGCTATCGATTTCCTGCGATATCTCCCTTAATACACATATTAGTTCATAAGGCAGATTGTTATCATTAAAACTGAGGCATTATTAGTTACAAGAACTAAGGGGATAGTTCATATAACCAACAATTTCCCCCTTTTTGTTGATTGTAACCCTGTGCTACTAAACGTGCTTTGTTCCTTACCACAACTCCTGAATCATTGAGCTTGTTGCGAAAGACTTAGCGAGTGCCTATGATGGTGCGATTGGAGGGCTTAGGAACCAGACGCCAGACTTTATTTCGCTCGAACTCATGAAGCTCTTCTTGCATGGCTGCCACCCAATCTGGATTAAGGATGGCTTCTTTGATGTTCTTAGGTTCAGTGAGTGAGACGAAGGCGTTGAAAGCACAAAGGCTGGTTTCCTCAGTTGTTTCATCAAGTGCTTCAGTGATTGCTCCGGAGGTGCTAGTTGAGCTACACGAGAGCGAGTGTGGACCCCAGAATGGACTGGGGTGAGCATGTTCTCTGGAGGATGAGCACCTTGTTGTTGAAAGGCTCTAGTGGGAGGCTCTGTGCTCTGAGCAATGTCTGAATTAGAGGGCCCTTTGCTATCACTGTCTGAGTCTGGGCATGAGGGAACTGAGGCTGTATAGGGAAGGGCGAGTGGATTTAAGGCTTTAGGAGTAGGGGCTCGATCAATATCTGAGGAAGCTTCTAAGGGGGAAACTTCTGGGAATGGATCAGAGGTATTTGACGAAGAAGAGAGGAACGCGCCTTCATCAAACACTACATGTATACTCTCCTTAAAGGTTCTTGTTCTTTGGTTGAACACCTTGTATGATTTGTTTGTTGGGACATAGTCAAGAAAGATGGCTTCATCACTTCGTGCATCGAACTTGCCTAGATTATCTTTCCCATTATTCAACACATAGCACTTGCATCCAAATACCCTGAAATGAGATATACTTGGAGGGTATCCCTTGATCAAATCGTACGGAGTCTTACCTAGTGAAGGTCGTAGAAGGGCTCTGTTGGTGATGTAGCATGCAGTGTTCACCGCTTCATCCCATAGAGAGGGAGTGACTCCACTTTGAAGTAGCATGGTACGCGCCATCTCTACTAACGTTCAGTTATTTCTTTCAACTACTCCATTCTGTTGTGGGGTCCTAGGGGCTGAGGAGTTGTGAGCGATTCCCCTTTCAATGCAGTAGTTCAACATGTTTCCATTCTCAAATTCAGTTCCATGATCTGATCTTATAGAGCGCACCTTCAGAGATAGGGAATTCTCGAGTAAAGCGACCAGCTCGATGAAGCGCGAGAAGGCTTGATCCTTGGATCGCAGGAATAAGGTCCAAGTGAACCTGGAGTAGTCATCAACAATCACAGATATGTAGCGTGCTCCACCAGGACTTTGAACACGTATTGGCCCACATAGATCCATGTGAAGCAGCTCAAGGGGCTTCTTTGTAGTGATGTCCTGCTTAGCTTTGAACGAGCTTCTAACTTGCTTTCCTATGACACAATTAGCACAGTGAGTCATGTTGTCTATCTTGATAAGAGGTAAGCCACGGACTAGCTCCTTTGCACGTAGCTTATGTAGAAGATGAAGATTAACATGCCCTATTCGTTGATGCCATAAGTCGATCTGATCTTCTATAGTAGCAAGACAAAGGTAACTCTTTGGGATGAAGCTGGAGTCGAATATATACGTATTGTTGACTTGCTTCCCCCTGAGGATGATTTCCCCAGTAGCATTTCTCACGAAGCACTTCGAGGTAGTGAATTTCACCTCGTTTGGTCCCCCATCACAGAGTTGAGCTACGCTTAAGAGATAGTAGCGAAGGCTCTCCACAAAGTTCACCATCTGGATCTCTATCTTGTCATTGAGATGTACCCTTCCATGTCCAGTTATTTATCTAGATCTCTTGTCACCAAATGATACACTTCCACCGTCATATTCTTGAAAACTTTGTAGTCTCTCTTTGTCTCCGGTCATGTGACATGAGCATCCACTGTCTATGTACCATTTGTTCTCGCTACTCAAGTTTCCCTGTAATTAAGCAATCAAACTTTTGGAAGTCATTGAAGCTCAGCTTTTCTGGGTGGATTAGTTTTCTGATTAGTATGAGGAGAGGTACTACGATCGATCCTTTGGCCTTTAGATGAAGAGGCAGACACTAAGTAAGAAGTCTCATTCAAGCTACTCACTTTACGTGTAGCACGAGTGGGTGACCTGTATGCTTTTTTACTTTGCGCTTGCTTCTTCTAGCAAGAGTGTATAGTGTGACCATTGTTAACACAAAATCTACACCATTCATTGTACTTCACATAACCATATTTGCCCTTTCCAGGTCTAAAGGGTTTCCTATCCTTAATCTTGGGATCTAGTATGTTTATGGAATTCCCTTGGGCTTGGTTCACATACATCTTATGAGCCTTTTCTCCATGAAACCAATGATTGTTATCACCTAATGGTTGTTCAAGTGCCTTGACCTTTTTCTCTAAGAATTCATTCTTGCTTCTACAGATTTGAAGGGCCTTATCTAAGGTCTCAGTTTTTTCACTTAATTCTCCGGTGAGCTTTTCATTAGCACTCGAGCACTTGGAGGAATCTAAGTCATATTCTAATCCAGGTCTAGCTTTTACAAAGATAGTTTAGTTCACCGTTTTCTCATTAATAGATTGTGTTAATTCGGTGATCTTTGCAAGAATTAGCCTAAGTCGCTTTCTACCTTGAGTTCTAAATCCTTTAACGATCCCCCTTGAGGTTGCTTACCCTTGCAGCCCTCGCAGGATTTGGTCATCAGACTCAGTTTCCTAGATTTTACGAGGGCATTTTCTTTTGTCAGCTAACCTAGTGGACAAATCTAGACATTCACTACGTAGTTCAGTTACTTCCTCTTCATATTCTGTTATTTGAGATTCTAAAGCTTCATTGTCTTCTAGTATCCCCTTAATCATATTAATAAGGTCTTTCTTTTCAAGTATGTTTAAGCGATTAGGAAAGGAATCGAGAGTTTTTACCTCAGAAGTAAGAGCCTTTGCACTGGCCATGAGACATTTGCCTTGGAATCCTTCGTGTAGGTCAGCTTCATCATCTTCTTATCCCCATGCTGAGAAAAGTGCCTTCTTCTCAGTGGCCTCTGCTTTTGGGTTGGTGAACATCTTGGCCAGATGTCCCTTCTCCTGGAAGTTATAGCAAGTATACTCCTTGAGATCACGCTTAGCCGAGGATGATGATTCTCCTAGTCCAGCTCTCTTCTTGAACCACTTCTTTACCATATTTGTCATGAGAGTGACTTCTGTATCATCGTCCTCATCTTCTTCAC
>NW_027367395.1:0-58564 GCF_046119375.1 Phyllobates terribilis | reverse complement strand
CCACTCCCCCCCCCCACCCCTCTCCTCCCACCCCCCCCTCCACCCCCCCCCCCCCCCCCCCCCCCCCGCCCCCCCCACCCCCCCTTAAACTAAAACACACCTCTTACACACCCCAGTCCACACACACGTCCCCCAAAAATCACTCATAGCCGTCCCTCCACGCCCACCTCCGCACGATATCCAACCCCGCGTACCACGCCTGCCGATCCGGGGTATATATGGTCACACGCCCGGGCTTAGGAGATATGTCCCAGACTTATTTTTTTGGTACCTGAAAAGGCACACACTAGTGTGTGCCTTTTCTCCAAAAAATAAGTTTTAGTACCTTCAAGGGGTTGTTCTAGGACCTTAACCTTCTGCTCTAGGTATTCGTTTCTACTCCTACAAGAATTAAGGGCCTTATCTAAAGTCTCAACCTTTTCGGTTAATTTCCTAGTCAGTTTTTCATGAGCAGAGGAACATGCAGAGGAATCATTTTCAGAGTCATATCCTAGTCCATGTCTAGCACAAACAAAAATAGTTTGATTAACTGTCTTTTCATTAATGAAATCAATTAAGGTTTCAAACTTATTCAAAATGAGTTGCGTATCACTTTCCATGTTGCTAGTTACGACCTTAGGTGATGCCCCTTGAGGTTGTTTTCCCTTGTAATCCTCGCATGACTTAGTTATTAAGCTCATTTCCCTAAGTTTCTTAAGGGCCTTTTCCTTATCAGCAAGCCTATTGGATAAATCTAAGCTTTCACTTCTTAATTCCTGAACTACTTCCTCATATTCAATAGCTTATTTTTCTAGAGACTCATTATCATCAAGTAGGCCTTCAATCATGTTAATGAGTTCAGTTATACCTAGAATACTAAGGCAGTCAATAAATTTAGGAGAGATGTACATTAGAAGTAACTTCATCCGAATTTGTCATGAGGCACATGCCTTGGAAGCCTTCATGAAGATCAGCTTCATCATCATATTCTCCCCACACAGAAAAGAGCGCCTTCTGTTCATCTGGTTCCACTTTGGGCTTAGTGCATGTCTTAGAGAGATGGCCCTTCTCTTGACAATTGTAGCAGGTATAGTTGATAGGCAGCGTATAGTACATCATAATACGTGGTCGTTAGCGTCTTTATCAAGGGATTTGACCTGTCTAGAGTGCATATTACTGTGATCCAGACCAAGCGGAGCCAAGACACTAAATACAAGGATTATTGACTTCCGAAAGAAAGACAACCAAAAGGGTACAAGCTGGATCCGCCCATGCTAGTGACGCGACCGCGCCAGAAGTCGCACAACCGCACGGGGTGCGCGCCCTTGACTCAACGCGCCAGCCCATGAGACCAAAATTCCAAGGCCCGGCGCAGGACGCGGCCGCGGCCGCGCCGGCACATGCGCGCACGCGCCCTTGTTAGGTCGGGATTGCTCTGGAACCCTATTTCTTCCTTGTGCTTGGGCTTCCTTCATTTATAAAGTGTGTTCTAGGGCTAATTAGGTTTAATGCTTTGTCATTTTAGAATAAATATGGAGAGTTGCCTCCTCCCTAATCATCCAATTATCTATCATTTCATTTGACGTAGAATTTAGTAATGAGCCAAGAGTAGTCTCCTAGATTTTGTATGGTTGGTTCGAGCCATTAGGCTGATTCAGTGTGAGGTTTCTATCCTTGGTTCTCATTATAATATGTCTCAATTGCTTTATCATCTTGCTTTTAATACCTATTGTATTGAATTTGCATTCTGGGTTGATCACCTAGGTTGTTTACTTCAATTTCATATAGTTAGGCTTAGGTTTATCCTAGTTGGAGAACCTAACCATTATAGTAGCACAATCACTACCTAGACTAGTTGGACTTGTAGGGATGTGGATGATAATGAGGTGTTAGTATCCAAGTGGCGCTGCATCTTCCTATATATTCTTGTGCTTTATGATGCCTAGTAGATAGTCTTAATAGTTTTAGGGTTGGATTCGTAGGTAAGGGCTATTAGGGCTAGTTGACTTAATTAGCTATTAGGAACAAGGATTAGGGCAATTAGAGGACACATAGGCAATATGAGAAGGGGAGAGAACCCAAATAGAGGAACCTAGGACCATTGAATAATCTAATTGATGAAGACCAATCATATGAAGTGTTCGTCCCATTTTAATCAAACAATCTTTAGAAATCAATTTTACCAAATCCCCCTTTGTTATTTTTCTAGTTGATCTAATTAATATCATGAGAATTGACTGCATTTCTGTTCCTTGTGTGATTCGACCCCTACTTACCACTCTACTCTTGTAGAGGAGTTTGAAGGGATTTCTTTTGACCGGAGGGCTAGCAACACCTCTGTCAATACTCTTTGAGGTCTCTTTTCGAGGTTGAACCATCAGCTCGAGCATTCTTGTTCTTGAAGAACTTCTTGACCATCTTGGTCATAAGGGCGATTTCCATATCTTCATCCTCGTCATCGTCCTCTTCATTTTCCATCTTTTCTAATAGGACTCTTGTGAGCTTTGGGACAGTCCCTCTTGTTTCCTTGATAGCGTTGCTTCTTTGATTGTAATGACTTCTTGGTCAAAGAAATTTCCAAAGATGTCCATTACTGGAAGGTCCTTGCTTTCGGCAGACATGAGGGTGATTCTTCTGGTGAGCTCATACTTGTCACACATTGCATAGATGGCGGCCAGAGATTGCTCCCATTGAGGATTTTGACTCCAGAGGCACTTAACTTATCCACGAGAATAGTGAATCTTGATTGGCAGACAGACACAATTTCTCCCGGAAGCATCTTGAAGGCATGAAATTTCCTTTGAAGGTTGAGCTTGCGGTTGTTTCATGTCATCACTTCCTTTGTGGACGGCTATGATGGCCTCCCACATTTCCTTGGCAATATCTATTCTAATCACCTTGTCTATGTCAGTCCGCGTGATTCCGATGAGGATTAGTTGACGAGCTTTGGCGTTCTTCTCTATCTTGATATAGTGCCCGGGTGTCCAGTCCTTTCTATCCTTGATAGTCGCAGGGATTTTCTCATCACTGAGTTCGATGATCTTCCAGCATTGGTAGTCTTGAGTTTGGATGTATGTTGTGTGAACACCCAAACACCAATTGAGTTCTCCCTCTTGAAGTTGATGTGGCTTGTTGATGGAGACGCCTAGGTTGGATTCGTCGTTCTTGGTCATTCATTGCTTCAAAATTGGATCCTGTTCTGATACCAATTGTAGGATCGTTGAAGGGGCTTGATCTTAGAAACCGAAAATTCAAGTCCTAAGAGCGGAATTCAAGCTACTAACATTGTGTTTGATTTAATTCGTGAAGAACGAGAAATAATAAACTCAAACCCTTTCACTATTGATTAAATCACAAGAGTTACAACCTAATCTAAACACACAGTTCTAGACTCGACACACGATCTCTAATTAGGCTTGTACAGACTCCCTTCACTCAATAGCCTAAGTCGCTTAACTTAATAGCTCTAAACACTTAACACTCCCAACTCTAAAAGCTCAAATTCAACCATCCAAAATGACCTAAGACGTCACCTTTATATAGGTGATGAACAATATTTATTTCCTAAACAGAAAGATAGGAATCTAGCTAAATAAAATGAACTAAAGCAATACTGTTTGAAGCAGCTTTCCTAAAATAGGAACTGAGAAAGATTCTATCCTTGAATAAATGATCGGTCCCCTTCAGATATAACCTTCGGTTCCCTTCACGTGTATATATAGAAAATCTCTCATCAGTCCCCTTGAAGCGCTATAGTGAATATCGCTCTTCTTTGTTCAGCTTGCTGCTTCAGTTCTCTTAAGCACTGTCAACGCTATGCTATATCTCAAGATTATCATCTTCGGTTTCCTTAAGCGCTATCCAAGTTCCTTAGTTCCTATGCTTTTATACTTGATAACCCAGCTGCTTCTCTTTAAGCACGATTCTAATTAAAGCTATATCATACACCTGTAATAACTCACTCAAGGTAGATATTAGAATAATAAGTTGTTTTTTATCTTTAAAACCGAGGAGACAAGAGATAGGAACTGAGTTGCCCTAATTCCTATAACCCAACACATAACCTCTTAGTTATATGGCCTACTTGGCCATTGGCCTTGTAAATTCAGTTTTTCCCGTGGCGATTTTCATGGGATGGTAAGTGTGTGGAATAATAGTATGCGTATCAAAATATGGTTTTAACTTGTTAAACACCATAACTAAAACTAGCACGAAATTTTTTAAGGCTGAACACCTAGTTTCTGCTGGGAGTAGAGATCGAGTTACATAGTAGATTGGTGACTACCGTCTTCTTCCCTTACCATCACTGAACTAACTGAGGAGTCCGACACAGCGAGGTTAAGTATGGCTAGGAAAAATGGTTGGACATGTATGATTTGAAGCTCTGGAAAGTTGGCTCGTGCTCTTCACCTCATTATAAGGACTTGTTTTTCTTGGTGCATGATAGAACAACTTGCACTTTTCGGAGGATTTGAAGATTAATTGATTGAGCGCTGCTATTCTTACTGTAAGCTTTTACACGTCCTTGACACCCTTAGGGGATCGAAGGTTGATGATTTCCCCGAGCTGGCTACTATTCCCCTCTGGGTCACTATGACCGGCCCACAAGCAGGGGCAGCCTGGGCGCCGGCAAGGGCCCAATAATTTTAAGGGCCCAGATTTTTATATATATCATATATATTACTAATAGCTATAGAAATCAAGTAAGGCTTTCTGCTCTAGTGGTATAGCTCTATTTCTCTTACGTGTTGTTTGAGTGTTGCGGTCTTCACTATTTTTTATGGCCCTCAACCCATTTTTTACAAATTTTGCCACCCAACAATCTTACGGACCCTCACTTACAAAAAAAAAACTTATGGGCCCTCAGCACAAAACATAAAATTCTTTAAAATAAAATTCTTAAAATTGTTTCTTTTGTCCACTGATTTCATTCATTTCTCTTTTAATTTAGAATTTCTACATCTCCACATCTTATCATACATAATCTCCAAAAATTATTTTTATGATGGCTAATTATCAATATTTTGGAAGAAACATTCTATCGCATGTGTATATCTTGATTTATTATTAAAAACTTGTTTTATTAGAATTCGTTATTTAATATCTTGTAAAATTTATATAGATGCACGAATGATTTGGTTGTCTGTAATCTTTAACACGTTGTGTTTTTATAAATAAATATTTTCTGTAACTCATACATACATAAATATTTTTGAATTCACATTATTTTATATATATATTTATATGATTTTATAATTACTCATAATGGATTTTCTAATCTATCAAATGATAAATCCATTACGGAAAAAAATCTGTAAGATAATCTAGTTTACTAAAAACATTTTAATAAGGTTATTAATCTATTTTATTAAAAATGATTAGAAAAATCGATAAAAAAATATAATATAAAAATATTCAATAAACTAGTCAATCAATATCTTGTTATATATCGGGGACTCAAATATTATTTTGCCCTAGGGCCGCTGAAAGATTAGGACCGACCCTAAATGTATATGCGAGCATTACAATTAGTATCAGAGACAACTCTATGGTTCAAGTGCGCTTGGCTCCGTGGTGGAGGCTTGGCTTAGAGAGTGGTCTTTTAGTCTTGACGAGGTCATCAAGAGTTTAAGTGGGGTGATTTTAACATCCTATGATAGTAATCCATATAAGAATTAGATTGTTACTCATGTCAACAAGAGTTCTTCCATTTTCATAGCAAGTAAGGAATTAAGAAGTTAAGTGTGTTGGGACGGGAGTTGTCCAGTAGTCTTGGAATGGGTGACATCATGTGATACGAGTGTGCTTGGTCGTCGGGTTGTGTCTTGACTCGAAGGGTGGTCTTTGGGTCTTGACGAGGTCATCAAAGGTTTAAGTGGGGTTGATTGTAACACCCCGTATTTGTAATTCATATAAAGATTTGATTGTTACTCATATCAACAAGAGTTCTTCCTATTTCATGCTTCAAGTGAGGACGAGAACTGGGAAGTTAAGCGTGATGGGACAGAAGGAGTCCTAGGATGGATGTCCTCTTTGGAAGTTTTCGCATTAACATGGGAATAACACTTCTAAGTAGGGTTGTTCATGGACGGATATCCGGCTAATCGGATTGGATATCCACATCCAAAAATTCTCAGAAGTGATATTTGTATCCGAAAGCCCCGGATATTCGACTTAAAAGTACCGGATCGGATCAGATATCCGTCTCACATATCCTAACTATCCTATTATATATACAATTCAATTAAAACCATCCAATTTTAGATTTTTGATAAATTTTTAACTTTTCAAGTATATATTACAACATGCTTAATCTAAAATAATATTTTTAATAGCTTAGTTAACATAAAAAATTCAACGACACATACATACAGAATGTAATATTTACAAAGTCTAGTAATCTGATTTTTAAACATTATATCTAGATGTTTAAACTTCTTTACTAGTAGACATAATTTAAGAATAAAAGTTTAGATTAATGAATTATGAGAATTTCACTACATATTTTGATTTCTAATTAGTATTTATATATTTTCAATATTATATTATAAATGTGTCCTACCCACGGGTATCCGACAGATACAAAATATGATCCGTGTCCTCTATCCATTAAAATATACCGGATTGGATCAGATTCGGATAATATTCCATCGGATACGGTTATTTTCAAATTGGATTGTCGGATCGGATCTCTTGGTTGGATAATTATGTACACCCCTACTTCTAAGGCTGCCTACCTTACAATGTTGAGCACATTGGCGTTGGCCATGGCCACACGAGAAGGCGGGTGCGCACGTAAGGCGGGTTGGTGGCCTAAGGCGTCGGCTAGCATCAGGCAAGCACAAGACAAAGAGCGCTCAAGGGGCGTTGACGTCTGATGGACCCATGTATTGGCATGGCACCACAAGTGGGAGGCCACATGACTGGGGTGTCGAGAAGCAAGGCGTGGCCTTGACACAACATGCGACCAACTGTATGACGCTATGCAATTGGCGCAAGAGCCTCGTTTCTTGGAGAAGGTGGCGGGGAGTGAGCTACAACGGGTTGGCTTGTATAGCATTGCATTTAGTGCATAGTCCATTTGCATAGGTTTGGACATGAGTTTTCAGCCTTGTATATAACTAGGTCCGATGGAGTCGACCTGCATGCGCGGGTAAGGCGGAGAGAGCTAGTACTAGGGGGGTTTGCCCATGTATGAGTCTTAAAGATGTTACTTGTATAGAGTCAGCTTTTTATTTTTCCTTGTTATTCTTGGATTTTACCTCACTTATCAACCTAAAGACACTTCCACAACCCAAATGATAGGCTGACTTGACGTTCGTCATTTATGTGTGCGGACTCCGTATAACCTTAATTTCCATATCAGAATCATATGACTGGCACTCCTATCATATATTCCCTCTGTCTACTTATATGGATCTCATTTGATGCTTCCGAGACAAATTAAAGAAATGAGAAAAATAAAATGAAGATGAGAGATGAAAGTGAAAATTTGAAATGATTAGAGGAGAGATAAAGAGAAGAAGATGATGAATGTGATTTAATGAAAAGAGAGTGTGTGTAAAAGTAGATTGAGAAGTGTAAAAATATATTGAGAGTAGTTAAATTGGATTTAAAAATTTTCGTAAAATGAAAAGTAAAATTTATGTTTTAGAATATAGGAAATAAAATATGAGATGTACTCCATCCGTCTCTTATCTATCTTCTCGTATTTCTTTCCGGATGTCCCATTTTTATCTTATTATTTCCATTTTTAGAAACAATTCACTATCACTTTATCAATTTTCAATACACTTTCACTTTATCCAATACAAATTCTCTTCTTCAAATATCATTTTATATTTATTTAATATAGCTTTTTTTTCTTCTTTCTATCTCTTTCATTTATAATTATTATTCTTTATATTTTTTTAGAAACAAGAAAATTAGACCTGCTCAAAAACGGGCAGGCCCGCCGGGCCCGCCCGGAAATATGGGCGGGTTTGGACAATGATTTTTACCCATCCGGGCCGGTCCCGGACCGCCCATATTAAAATGGGATGGACATGGTTTTAGAAAATGTCCCAGCGGGTAGGCCCGCCCGCCCATATTATTTTTTATGATAAATATATATATAGTTATACTACACAATAATAGTCAAATAGAGTAAATATCATAGATATTAATAAGTAGAATAGGTATATCATAACTCACTAGAAATTTTCTCAAGTTTATCATCCACTTAATAATATTATCGATTATATTTATAATTCATGTTGATTTTCGCTATCAAACACATCAAAAACCTCACTTTTCAACACTAGTTCTATTATTTGCAAATTTCTAGTTAGTTGTCTTGTAAGCTTTTGTTTCTTAATTTATAGTTAGATAAATGCATGACAATGTTTGATAGAAACGGGTAAAACGGGCAGCCCGTTGGTCAGCCTGCATGATAAAGTGGACGGGTATGGACATAGAAATTGTCACATTTAATATGGGCGGGTTTGGCCCGGCCCGCATAAATGGACAAATAATTTTTTTGCCCGGCCCGCGTCTATCCCAAATCCGTCCATGAACAGGTCTAAAGAAAATAGACGAGGGAAAGAGGGAGTAGGAAAGTAAACGATTTCAAACTTAGAATAAATCATACAACGATCAGAGAGCGTGCGGGTGGCAGCAGCGTTTAAGGCGAACGTGTCCACCGGCGGGTCAAGTCTTGTGTTTAGTAGGGGAAAGATCTTCTCCTTCTTCCCGACCGACGACCAAAATGTATCGCTCCGCGGCAAACAGGCTTTTTCCAGTTTCTCGTCGCCTTTTCATCTCCCAATCGCAGCCTCGATTCGTGATCTCCAAATTCTTTTCTACCTCGCCTCCTGATAGTCAATCATCCAAATCTCACAACCCTAATTTTAACCAACATCGTCCTTCTGGACCGGAACCCTTCCATGAAACGCCCGGTGCTCACACCTCTACTGGTCCCCGACACAGCAATGTCTACGAGGAAGAACAGGCGCGCGTTCTTCGCGCTTCCCTTCCTCACGTGGTATGTCATGTATTCCTCGCATTTGGCTCTTCATTTGTCCTTTCAATTGCGTATCAAATGGGAACTGTTTCAGCCGAGCATCAACCAATTTTGACTGTTTGTTAAACCAATTTAGTGCCTTCATATGCACCAACTTTACTCCAACTGCCACGGGAAGATCTGTTATGGTGGACTAAAGCTTGAGTTCTATTTTAATTCCATGATTCCTTATCTGGTGTATGAAATTGTTTGTCTGAACTTGCAGATTAGACTGGGTTGGACTGAAGCAGCCATGATGGCTGGTGCAAGAGATGCTGGAATATCTCCTTCCATTGTTGGATCCTTTTCCCGTAAGGAAGCTGCTCTTGTGGAGGTATTTATGCACACATGAATCCATCAGATTTTATTTCAATAGTAATATCTAGTAAAGTTACAATTGTATTGCTCCTGATTTACCGATGATGCTAGATGGCAGGACAGGTCCCTAGGAAGCAAATATAGACTACCTAAACAGCTGCATCTGTGTTCGAGTTCAGTAGTATGCGTGAAGTATAGTACGGAATAGTTAGAAATATGTGGGTGCCTCAACACACATTGATTAATTACCACAAGAACTTTGAGCATAAATTGTTTGAGATGTGGAATACTTACAGATCTAATTGATACAAGTCCGAAGTTTACATTTTGGCCTGAGAACTTTGTCATATAATAAAAAAGCATACTTCACTAAGCACATTTCCTTTGAGATTCTCCTACACCTTTTTCGTTTATCATTTTGTTATGTGATTTCAGTTCTTGTGTGGTGCATGTGGGGTACTTGTTCCATGCTACATTAGACGCGTCATGTTTTGAAGTAGTTATTATGTTGCAGTTTGAGTTTCTCTTTCTAATTTCCGATATATGTTGCCTAGTCACAACTTTATTCCTTCTATATGCTCTAGTTATCTGTTTGTAATGTTATCTCTTGTTCCTTCACTTTGTTGTTGGCTAAATTGTATATTCATCCACAGTGTCAACTATTTGAATTAGTTTTTTGTATATTACCTTCAAATTTAACATCCAGTCATTTGTGATTCGAGATTCGAGGTTATCATCTGAAATCCTTTGATGTATTTGTGGTCAATGACAAATTTTTTCCTTTGTTTTTCTCTTTGCAGTATTTCATGGACGATTGCTTGCAGAAACTCATTGATAAAATTGATGCAGATGAAAACCTGAAAAACCTTATTCCAACTGAGTGCATTTCAAAACTTCTCAAGTTCCGTTTGAAGATGCAAATACCATACATAACAAGATGGGCTCAGGCACTTAGCATACAGGTAAGTTAATAGCATTATACTATAATAATATCCTACTTCTGAGTGCATCATTTTGTATTTTGAGCTGATCTGACTTTTCTCTACAATAGGCAATGCCTAATAATATACCTACTAGCTTTAAGCAGCGCGCAATGCTAATTGATGAGATCTGGCATGCTGCGGGAGATACAGCCTCTGATATTGACTGGTATGTGAAGCGTACGATGCTTGGTGGCATATACTCATCAACAGAGGTATATATGTTGGCTGATAATTCTCAAGGTTTGTTTCTTTACCAGCTGAGATAGACAAGTTTCAATCCTTGTAATAGGATCTCACTGAATGACACTTGAACATGTGATTTGTTTTTTTCTTTTTTGACAGATTTTCAGGATACATGGGCATTCATGGATGCAAGAGTCAGAGATGCCATGGATCTAAGGAAGGTTATGCAAGAGGTAGCACACTGTATCTCTTCTAAGTTCTAACAACTATATCTGTCAGTTGTCATTATGAACTTTATTTATGACCTTGTAATATTATTATTACAGGCTAAGCATTTTGCTGAAGCAGTGGGTGCTGGCATGCCTACCCCACTCCAAGGACTTGCGAAAAGAGTCTTTCAAGGGCAGTAAGGTTTGCGAATGAGTAGCTTCCCTTATCTTTCTTTTGGATAGCATACCTCTTACAAAAGAAAATAAGATTGAATATGTAACTTCTTTTCATTTTGACAAAGACTGTTGGTATTATATGTTTCTAAAAGTCTTAACTAGTACATCTTTGAGCCAAGTTAAAAGGTTGCAAACATAGCACTAAGAGCTATTGGAAATAAAATGGAGTTTCGGAAATGATACTTTTCTTTGCTTATGCAGTGGGATCTACTATTGATGGAATTGTAATCAGTTTTAGTAGTTAGATATATGGTAAAATTGTGAATTATATGGTAAATTATGATTCACAATGGGCATTTTCCTTGATGGCTGAACAGTAGATATGTAGCACAGGTGCATTAAGTCAAGAAAGTTATGTGTCAGACAAGAGGTAGCTAGACAGTCGAACATTTGCTGATAATGGAAATCCAAAAAAAATTACAGACTCCACACTCAAGGAACACTCTCCAAAAGCCATAATTCTTACTAGAGATGATAGATATCTAGCTACAAACAACGAACTCCTTAATAGTGATACTCATTTTGAGTATCATAATCTATTTTAAATTATTATTTAATGTTATGATATACTCAAAATCTATTTTAAATTATTATTTAATGTTATGATATTTATATTTTAGAATGGTTATATTTCTCTCAAGTATCATAATCAATTTTTTGTATTTTTCTTTTCTTTTTATTTTATTTGAAGGATTAAAGTTATTATTTAATTATAAATAGATAAAAATGTAGGACCAATGTGTAAGACTTGTGTGAGATTTGTGTAAGAATGAGTATTATGTATGTGATACTCAAATGTGATAATAACATTAATAAACTAAAACACTCTTACATTTATTTTTAAATAAAATGTTATGATACTTGGAGTATCACCATTGTGGATGCTCTAACAATTTCTGACACCTGACAAGAGATCCAATTGCCCTTTCACCAGTCTTACAACATAAAAGACCCAATTGCCCCTAACGGATTGACTTCTTACCCCTTCCAAAATACACCTTAATAGCACCAAGTGGCAGTCCCGACTTACTAACAATGCCGCCCCCCGAAGAAACCTTGCCCACAAGGTTGGAGTCCGGAGATTGCTTCTTGAACTCAGTGCAAGTCACCCAAGTGGAATTCTCGGCAAATTTGCTTTTCCATTCTAGGAGCACCTTGTGGCAGCCACCCTACGCACTTGTGTGAATGACTACCCTCGGCAGATTGTTGGGCACAAATTCTTCCTCCTCATGATATATACCCAACTACTATCAACAGACTCCTTATAATGACTCTATGATGCCATAACAAATTCCGACACCTAATAAAAGATCCGGCTGCCCTTCCACCAGCCTGACAACATAAAAGACCCAATTGCCCCCTAACGGGTTCACTTCTTACCCCTTCTAGAATATACCTTAATAGCACCAGGTGGCAACCCCGATTTACTAACATTATGGATGGGTGAATTGAAGTATCATTAGAGGGTATGTTAATGGTTTGAAGGTCTTAGTTCTATGCTTCAAGTTTGAAATTGGTTGGGACTTGTGTATGATATGCTTGACCACTGACTTGCCGTGAATTATGTCCCAGGCAGGGCTGCAAAGAGACTTCCTAGTGTTAGTGTGAATAAGTATGTCAAATCATGCTTTTCTAGAAAGTGTCATCTCACGGGAATCTATAAAGACAATCCATTCTTGCCTTATTTGTAGTTTATATGGAGAAATTATCATGATTCCTAAATGATTAAGGTGTTGTAGAAAAGAAGCTTTGGAAGTCGGTGATGGTTGGTGCCTCGGTAGGGTCCCTCCATATGCCAATGAAGAGTGTAAGTGAGCTCCTCTCTACGCCTACTGTGCCCGACTTCAGTAATGACATGGGAGTGCCAACTCCCATTTGTCATCGTAGGCGAGATAGATACTGATGCAACCTGGGCTTGAAATTAGACAATCCGTGGTGAAAATGAGGCGACCCCAACCTTGGCGTCCTTCTTGGACGAATACTTAGTATATAGTTATTATGTATATTATTATTAATTAACATTTTCATATTTTTTGCATTTCTTATTATACATTTCATATTTTGGGTGTGTGATTCTCTTAGGATTAAGAGAGTCGACCCATTACTTAGAATAAAGCCCAAACCCACTAGGGGTTTGGAAGGTTTCCTTTGGCTATATATAGCATGCTTCTATTTCCTTTACTATTATGTTGAGTTTATGCAATTTAGAAGGTGAGATGATCTCCTCTTTTACATCGGTGTCAAACCCGGTTCATGCTCGCACCTCCACGAGCCATTATAAGAGTGTCAGCTGAGCGAGTCACCAAAGTCTTCGTTCCGACACCATCCACTGGTACTGTTTTCATCATCCATCACCGTAACTTTCCATCATTTTCGTCACCACGCATCATCTTCATCACCATTCACACACCAACACACATCCTTCCCGTTGTGAGGATGTCACTAGAGTCGTTCATATTGCGCTTTGAGGTGCCTAGAGTAGGTAGTGCTCTCTTTGGGTTCTGCACGTTTGATCTCCTACATGTTCGAAGCATGGACACTTCGATTCTAAGGGAAGGAGAATGGTGCAGTCCTGGCATGCAATCATCCTACTGAGGTGAACCTGAGACTACCCCGACCTTGGGCAACATTTAGTTAATTAATTATATTATTTATATTATTGAGTTTAACATTTCTATTTAAATTATTTATGTTGTGCCTCTCTTATGCTTAAGAGGGTCAACCCATGTTAGAATAAGACCAAACTCACTAGGTTTTGAAAGGTTTCCTTTGACTATATATAGCCTGTTTGCACAATTACATTGAATGCAATTTAAAAAGTTGAGTTATCTTCTCATTTGCATCGGCGCCAACCGGCCCGGGCTCGCACGTCAATGACCCATTATCGTTCTTGTTCTATTACTCAAACACTTAAACACAGATATAAAGAACCGTGAACGTACTCTATCTAGATCCGCGTCCGAGATGAATTAACACTCCATTTTGTTCGTAACAGTTGGTATCAGAGCGTTAGCCGATCGAGCCACCAAAATCTTTGACCCGACACCATCCACCGGTACTGTTTTCATCATCCATCACATTCTTCATCAGCCAATAGGTTTGTACCCCGTCAAACCCTCCTCGGGCAGCAGTTCATTCATCTTCGAACCACCATCGCTCCCACACCTCCGAAGTTCCACCCTGCTACCATTAACGTCGCCCCTCACCTTGCCGGAGTGTTCAGATCTAGACGTAACGTCAACTATGATATCTTTCATATCTAGGTCCGTCGTTCCTTGTCGGGCCTACACTCATCCACCACAACTAGACTCATCGCTATCCGCTTCAACCGCTCACCACTGCCAAAACCTCCATTCTTGAAGTCCAAAGGTTGCGGTGTGCCCTGGAGTTGCAAGGCAAAGACAAAGAGTTTGCGGCGTGCCCTACCTTTCGTCGGCCAACACGTACAAAATCGGTCGGAGCATTTCTTCAACTTGGCCCAATACCAACATCGGCCCAATAACATGTATGACATTGGTTTGTTCCCACTTTCATAATCTTAGTTAACTAAATCTATCTATACATACTATAAAAGTGCGAAGAAGCTTAAGAACAGTAACTTATATTATTATTTTATTCTTTCTGTTCTTTTTTATTTTTTCACTTTTCTTTTCCGGTGTCCCATAAAAATGAAAGTGTATTAAAAATTAAAAAAATGTTGAAAATAATTTCTATAAATGGGAAGATAAAAATGGGACATCGGAAAAGGAAAGTGGAAAGATAAAAAAGGGACAGACGGAGTAAAATAATAATATAAAAATAGGACACCGGAACAGGAAAGTGGAAAGATAAAAAAGGGACAGATGGAGTAAAATAATATAAAAGTTCCTGGGAAAGTGGAAAAATACAAAAGGGAGTGGAAAAATACAAAAGGGACAGATGAAGTAAAATAATAATATAAAAATGGGACACCGACAAAAGGAAAGTGGAAAGATAAAAAAGGGACGGATGGTGTAAAATATTAATATAAAAATGGGACACCGGAAAAAGAAAGTGGAAAGATAAAAAAAGAACGGAGGGAGTAAAATAATAATATAAAAGCTGAAAAATAGTTTCTATAAATGGGAAGATAAAAAAGTGGTCAACATATCTACCATAACGAGTTAAGGAGCTATATATCCAAGTATATGTCCAAGTGTACACAAAATTTTTACTAAATTAGTGTTACTAATATCTTAGTGACATGTATTCTATAACAAAGAAAATAACTAAATTGTATCTTAACATCCGACTAATAGAGTAAACAACACGGGCCACCCCTAGTCCATTTAAAGGTGGTTACTATCCGTCGCATTAAATTTTTGCTAACCATCGCACCCTAAATCGTCACGCTGAAATCTGGTCCTATCGTCACGCCAGGGTAAAATTACGTCGTTACGCCAGGGACAAAACCCATCGTCACGCCAACCCGAATACTCCGCGTCACGCCGAAACGAATTTGCGTCTGGCGTGACGCCGGACCGGGTTTAGGGCGTGACGGTCTGGCGTTAAAACAACGTGACGCCAGACCGGTTTTTGGCTATAAAAGCCAAATCAACCCCTAAACCCTTATTCTTCACCTCTCTGTCGCCACCATACTCTCCCTTTACCTCCTCTCCTCCATTCAAGCCATTTTTCTTCTTGTTTTGGTTGTTTGGATTCAATCCGGTGCTCGTAGGTCACTTGTTTCGTTGTTCTTCCTTCACCAAGACCGAATCCAAAGTTGTTATGGTTAGTTCTTCAATTTTCTAGCTTGTTTGAGTTGTTTTTTATGTAGTTCTATAAGTTTTTATAGTTAATTTTGGAAGATTTATTAGTTATATATGTTAATTTGTTGAATTAATGTGATATTTATACATAATATTGTTGGAATCTTGAAGTATATGGAAGATTTGAGTTGATTTGGATGATATTTGGATGGATAGGTTTTTAGGTTGAATTATTGGGAGTTTGAATATTTAATCTTGTTAATTAGTTAAAATAATGTGAATTAATAAAAAATTATGGTTGAAATGTTGATATATATTGAGATTTTAGTTGTAGTGTTGATTTTATGGGTATTTGGTTGTATAGGAATTTTTTTTTATAAATTTTTATGATTTTTAATGGATTTTTTAGGTATTTAGGGGGAAAATTAGATATAATTAATTTTTTGTGTTAAATACTGAAATTACGTGTATTTTTTAGAAATCCACGTAAATTAGATTTAATTAATTATTTGTGTTAAAATATATATAAATATTGAAATCTGCGTAAATAAAAATTTTTAGGTTTTAATTAGATTTAATGAATTTTTTGGGTTTTTTTACGAATTTAGTAAATAAATATGTATTTTTAGGAATTTAAGTGGATTTTATAGATATTTTCTAAGAATTAGAACAATTAGGATTTTTAGGAATTATTTATGAATTTACGTAAATAGATTTAGGTTCTAGTAAAACCACATCTTCTAGTAAAACAGTAGTACTATTCTAGAGCGTTGGATTAGAGAAAATATACGGTAAAGATTGAATCAATTATTTTCTGTTGTAAAAAAATAAAGTAAATTAAAAAACATCTACTAAAATCCCCCATTTTTAGGTATTACAAGCTTTTTTTATTTTAAATAAGTAAATTAAAAATGATTATTTTCTGATTTTAAAAACAACAATTTTCTGATTTTTTTTAAATTCTGATTTTAAAATAATTATTTTCTGATTTAACAAAACAGTAACTTAAAGAACATGAAAAACAAAATTTGCAAACCTAGTAATATGTACTCAAATCACATATGAAAATCAGTACTAAAGTCACGAAAATCATTACTCAAATTCGCGAAAAACGGAATTCGCAATATTAAAATTGGGTTATTCGTAACATTGAAATCGCGAAACCCGTAATTGGAAATCCCAAAAATCATTACTCAAAATCGCAAAAAACTGAATTCTCAAACATTGAAATTTGGTTATTCGTAACAGGAGAAATCACGAAAATCGTAACTCAAAATCATGAAAATCATTACTCAAAATTTGAACTTAAATCACGAAAATCATTCCTCAAATTCAACATGAAGAAAGCGTCGTACAGTTGATTTCTGGGAAAAACACAACCGAAAATCATTACTCAAATTCGCGAAAAATATACAACAAATTCTTGAAAACTGTACGCTAACTGAAAAAACGCACCTTTATGGATCTTGAAAAAACCGTAATCGTGGAACGAATAAACTCTTGAACGATGAACCAGAATTTTTTTTAATGAATTCTCAGGAGATCGTTTTTGAAGAAGATAAAATTGTAACCAATGAAAGTATTTTTTTTATATCTTTTTTTCCTTCCCTAGATTCTCTCATTTATTTTTTAATTAATTTTCATTTAATCAATCTATTTTTTCTCAATCAAATCCAGCTCATCCATTTTCTTCAATCTAATGGTCCAGATTAGTACTACTGTTTTACCACAAAAATTGTTTTACCGGAACCCACCTCTACGTAAATAAATATATTTTTTTAGGAATTTACGTGGATTTTATAGATATTTTCTAAGAATAAGAACAATTAGATTTATTAGAATTTTTTAAGGAATTTACGTGTTTTTTTAGAAATTAATATTTTTTAGGAATTATTCTGATTTCTAGGAATTTTTTAAGAATTTATGTAAATAAATATAATTTTTTAGGAATTTACGTGGATTTTATAGATATTTTCTAAGAATTAGAACAATTAGATTTATTAGTATTGTTTTTAGGAATTTACGTAAACAAATATAATTTTTTAGGAATTTACGTGAATTTTATAGGAATTTAGGTAAAATAATTAGATTTATTTAAATTCTATGGTTAAAATGTTGAAATTATGAGGTTTTAGTTGTAGTATTGATTTTGTGGGTATTTGGTTGTATAGGTATTTTATAAGAATTGTTGTATATTATTATATTATTTGTTGGTATTTAGGAAAAAAATTGAATTAAGTTAATTTTATGTTAGGAATATTAAGATTTTTTGGTGATTTTAGCTATATATGTTGTTTAATACCATTTCATATAAAAATTATCTTAGTAGTGGATTTGGTATTTTGTGTATGTAGGACCGTCTAAAGAGGATGGCGAAGAAGGTTGGTGGCATAGGATCCCGATCAGCACGACACCAGAAAAGGGATGCCGTCAGGGATGCCGAAGAGGCCGCGCGACTGGCTGCGGAGGAAGCGGCCAGAGCAGAAGCAGAACTGGGCGCCAAGGTGGTCCGGAAGAAGAAGTGGGGTGCTGAAAGGGCATCCGCCTCGGCCCACTACACGCCTGCAAGACATTCTGTCTCCGGGGATGGGCGACAATGCGAGTCCGAGGAGCCCCCGTACCCGTATCCTATGTACCCGGAGGCATCCGGGTCACGCCATTCCATCTCCGGTGTGGGGGTGGACGAGTTCATGGGAGACGCATCGTCTTCCCAACAGATGATGCTGGGTTACTATGGTGCCCAACAGATGGGTGGTGGATCTGATTACCACCAAGGAGGCGGGTCCGGACACCACGCGAGGGGGGGGGGTCGGAATTCCACTACGGTGGTGGCTCCACCGGGTCACACTACGAATACGGCGGTGGCTCGCAACCGTACTACGGCGGTGGCTCGCAACCGTACTACGGTGGTGACTATGAACCGTATGAAGGAGATTGGTCCGCCTTCTGCCATGATCGGGGTATGGATGAAGGAGAGGAAGAGCCTCATGATGCGGAAGATGCGGAAGAGGAGGTATGTTTAATATAGTGTAATATTGTTAACGATAAGTTAAGTTTAATAAACCCGAGCACGAATATTACAATATTACATATGTCTTGTAGGACGCGTGGAGGGCGCAAGGACGGTGGGACGCCCCACGGGACGAAGAGCGGCGCGCAGGTGAGGGTGTGGACATGGAGGAGGACATCGGGAGGCCACGTGGGAGACCGAACAGGGCCATCACCATTGATCCCTTCCTGACCGTAGGGGTTAACGGTGGTCCGGAGAACCCTGAGCTGCTTCGTGGGTTCACTGCCCATGTTGCGTATGACATATGGCGGGGGAAAGGTAAGTTACATGTTCAATGAAAAGTACTTAAGTTCCCTTACGATGTTCTCACATAAATTTTAAACTCGATATGCAGGGTCGTACATGCAATTTCCAGTTCCGTCATAAGATGATGAGAGCTTGGAAACCAGACAGGGGGAGCCCCATGTTGTACGCTGATGTTGATGCCCAACTCCAGCACATCCCGGACCTGATGTACGAGCACGTGGACAGGGAACTGTTCATGGCGTTCGTGGAGAGATGGCAGCCCGAGACAAACTCATTTCACCTACCTTTTGGTGAGATGACAATCACCTTGCACGACGTATACGAGCAGATGAAGCTACCGATAAGTGGCAGGGGAATGGGTGCCTCCGAGATGCAACGCCTTTTGGGGAAGACTACCGATGCGACGACGAAGGTGGCCGAGGCGAAGGCATTTTTCGGCTTGGATGTGGGCGACACGGGTGTCCCCTACGATAAGCTTAGGAGAGCATGCACCACCCCCCAGTGCCTATCTCTGACCTCGCATGTTACAGGCTCGGGGTATCTACTCCATCTTTTGGGTAGTGCTCTGTTCCCGGATAGGTCACAGAATAGGATCCCGCTGTCGCACATAGAGTATGTCCGGGACCTTGACGAGGTTGGGGAGTGGGCATGGGGCGCCGGTCTGCTAGCTTCCACATACCGAGAGCTGGGAAAGGCTACCAAGGCTGGATGTAAGAAGATTTCGGTGTGCTATACGCTCGTGATGGTAAGTAATTGTATGTCAATTAAAACATGTTTATATCTCTAACGTCGGTATGCTGATGTTTTCGACATAAAATGCAGAGCTGGATATATAGCTACTTCCCGGCGTTTAGGCCACACCTCAGTGGTTGGGAAGGTGGGCGACCTCTGGCAATGAAATGGGCCCCCGATGCCATGTCCGGTCATGGGAGAAACTACCGCGCCGAGCTAGATGCCATGCAAGCGGCCGAGGTACGTATTGTGCAGTGTGAAATGTAGGTGTAAACAAATGTCTACTTTCTATTGTAGGCTTACCCTGTCACTTAATTCCAAATTCAGGTTGACTGGTTGCCATACGGTGTCTTGGACTTTAATGAGCCGGAGCTCACCCCATAGCTATTCCATGGTGTGTTGGGCTTCTCGCACGACATCACTGAACCATATATGCCCGACCGAGTCCTGAGGCAGTTCGGCATTGTCCAGTGCATTCCGGCACCACTGATCGCACCCTCGAAAGCGTTCCGGCCAAAGGCGATAGGAAGCTACAGAGTCGAATACACGACTACTAGTTGGGTGTGGGATGCACAGATTTTCCACAGGATATCACTCGGCGCGCTAGGTCCGCAAGACTTCGTACGGTTACGAGGTAACCGACGACTACATGGAGTGGTATCTTCCCCAAACACACCCTAAGATTATTCCACCAATGTCGGACGATATCGAAAGGGTAAGACATTTCTCTCTTGCATTTCAATTACTAGTGAGCAGTATACATCGACGTCCTGTAATGTGTTGTGTTATTCATTCAGTGCATGCAGCGCGTGAAAGGGTACCTTATACCGTTCAAGGAGGAAGAAGAATACCCTCCCCGGGACATGTGGCACGCCATAAGCAACAGTCTTAACGAAATGTCTTTTTATGACATACCTTGAACCGTATACCTTTGTTACTTTGAAACTTATTTGTTGATTTCTCCCATGTTATTATTTGAACTGTGTACCTTTGTTGCTTTGAAACTTATTTCTTGGTCAGTGTCATGTTATTTCTTTTTCATACTTAATGGATCGAATATGTTATGAACACCACCTCACACAAAACCCAGCCAAATGACATAACAACTAACTTCAAATAAAACCATCACACATACAACATAGATATCGAGAGGAGGAGCCCGGTTAGAACACAACGAATTAGTAAAAAATGCATCTGTAGGGGAATATAACAAACATACCGAAACCCAGTGGTTCTCAAGTGGTATGTGGCCTAGACATATATCTTGTACCCATGGTATTTGAATAATTTGCTATTACTAAATAAGAAAATTATTCAAATACCATTACATTGTTTCTAAATAAGGCGATTCTGCTTTCGATATCTCTCCCATGACAATGTCGCCTGTTCCCTGCAAAGTTTCATAAAACAAAACAGAAATCATGAGTTAGGATCTGTCTTAGGTTTTCTAAGATGACTTACGTCTCTGACCGCTCTAACTTTATCCAAATACTTGATATCTTCTTTAGCCTTGAAATTAAACCTTATAAGTCCTTCGTTCTGCTGAGTTAGCTCATTTATCTCTTTCCACAGTTCATCGATAACCTCTTGGGCTCTCTTACAGAACGGTGGATCGATCCATTCTGTAAAATTACAACCTCCTTCGTTATTTGGCTTGTTCACATCATATGTGCCAAATTCTGGACACCCCCAAAACCTTCTACCAAAGTTCCACCGACCCTCCACGGTTTGTTGAACTAAAGGAAAACCACAATGACATACTTTGTTTGATGGGGCTGGTGAAGATGATGAAGAAGCCATATGCTAAGAGATTGATTGATGAATGTGGAATGGAGTTTGTGGATCTTGTAGGTGTGGAAACAACTACATAGGAATCACTCTTTTATAGGGGTTGTGGAAAAGGGTTCTGAGGTAGAGTTGATGAATAGGCATGGTGATATACAACTGTATGTGTGCTGTAACCAGCTTCTATCCGTTGTAAGTGTAATACAGCTGTAAACAACTATGAATTTCAAAAATCAAATAGGTGACTCTAACACATATAACATACCAATGTGAAAACCGCCTAAAAGTGTATGCAAAATTGACTACAAAGTACACATTAGTACGGGGATGAACTCAAGTGTCACTTAATGTCACAAGATCTCAATATAGGTCATTAGATATCACACAACATTGTTAAAACCACCTAATACATCCCTTTCATTCATTACAAGTACGTTTTCATCCTGCCGAACACCCTTACAGACCCACCGAGCCTAACACCATCATTTAATGTGATTTTCTTGTCAAAAAATAGCATAAAAAGGCTTAAATAATCATTTAGAACTAATAAAAATACTTAAGAACATCAAAAACACCTCCTATCAATAAAAGGCCATATCGTCACGCTACTTATTAAATATGCCGTCACGTTATACCCCGCACTCCTCGTCACGACACCGGAGCCTTCCATACGACCGTCACGCCTTGTGCTTGTTCCATCGTGACGCTCTTACCCGCCTCTTCCGTCACGCCGCTTCCTACGTCCAGTGTCACGCCGCAGAATGCCTCCAGCTCACGATTTCGTGTGCGATGGTTAGTAAAAGTATGCTGCGATAGATAGCCTCTCCGCATCTAAAACTTGCAGCATATTCATCTTTACATGGAAACCATTAACTAATGTTATTTATTTTATTTTATTTAGAGAAAAAGAGTGATTAAATTTTTTGAAAAAGAAAGCGAGACAAGTGAACTACATATTTCATGATTCATATTTAGCCAAGACGATCTATGCCTGTCGGTATTGGCGCGTCCCATGGTCCCACCCGAGCTGGATCTCCCGGCCTCCGTATATTTTATATGATGAGGTTCTATCTGACACAAATGTTCATCGTAAAAAATTCGTTGGGTATGATGATATTGACTTGTTTATTGACTGGGTCGAGCATATGGCGTTCTACTTAGCCGTCGTGACTATGACAAGTCATCTTTCGAGCAGTTAGAAGTGGTCATTCTTTGTCTCAAAGGCTATGCTCGAGACTAGTGGTATCATTTTGATGATACTAGGTGGAACCGACGCTTACCGTTCCTTGAGAAATGGAGTCAATTGGTGTTTTCCATGACCGAGCAGTATGCTCATGGGATCTCCCCATATATTTTACAAATCACATCTATCGACGGTCAAGCCCACAACAGTTCATCCACACCAAGTCATCCGCAATGCGCACCTCACACCCCCTTGAGCACGCCTCTGAAGGTACCTCATTTTTCTCTTCTCAGCGGTCCCCTGAGCGCACCACAACTCGAGTCATTGTGTCTCACATCCTTGTGTGTACCATGGTTTTCTCTTCTCCGCAATCCTCTAAGCACACCACAACTCGAATATTGTGCCTCTTCCTAGCAACATATCCTTTCCGATGGAGCATGTCTCTACTTCGACAATGCCGCCCACCCTTACAACTTTTGCATCGACACTGAATTCCGTGATCACATCAACCAATGTGCCTATTCATATTTCTCAAGTCTTGTCGGTTGTAATTGTCCCTGTTGTGACATCGACCTCTTATACGACCGAGCCGACTTATAATGTGCCTGAGAGTCCTAGTCCTCCTACGATGCTCACATTTGATTTTCCGACCATTTTTAGTGAGTTCCTTGATGAAGATGAAGTGGAGATTCCTAGCACACCGACACGGTCAACACATGAATTGCCTCACATCCTTGATGAGCATCCCAAGCATGAGTTATTAGATATTACCATATTGATGGAGAGTGACTCATCCAACTTGTGTGAGGGGATAGACATCCCAGTCCCATTGTATACGACTTTGCAAGAACCCGAGGCATCAATGGCTCATCCATATGAGGTCTTTACTATAACACCATGCAAGCTAGAGAAGACCGCCTTAGTGTCAAAGCCTTTTATATTACACTTTATGGTGCCTAGAGTTGGTCTTGTTCCCTATATACAGTCCATACTCTCTTTGATGCTTGCACGCTTGCTCTCCCTTGCTCCTACCTGTTCGAAGCGGGGACACTATGATTTCAAGGGAGGGAGAATGATGTGTAGTTTTTTTTACCTTCGTTAAGAACAAGTAGTTTTGATCGGCTAATACTTATAAAGAGTAGCTCGATCAACTCGCTTAAGTGTTTTGAAGATATAAAAGTTAAAAACACGTTTAGGCTAGTCTAAACTCCAAGATAAACACAACAAGCTAGTAAGCTAGTGTGTTAGAGTTGCGTAAGAGGAGTTTAGCTACAATACTTTGAACTTAGAATTGTTAGATGATAAGTTCGGTTCAAGTGCAAGATTTTTTCCAAGGTGAGAACCCTAAGCTTCTACTAAGATCGGGATAAAACTCACCACTAATTAGATCATATTAAATCAAGAGAATTGCAACACTCGTAAGTCTCCCAATCAATACAATCCACGTTTAGATCAATACAAGTGATCCTCTCTACTCTCAAGATGATTTATCTCACACATTAAACTCTAGCGACCTTGGCTAAGAGTAGCTTTCCTCTAGCTACGCCTCTTACCAACTCGCTCTTGCTTTCTCCTCTCAGTAAGTGAGGTTTTCCCTAAGCACTCAGCTCTCTACCTTTTTCTCTAAAGCCTTTAGCTCTCTATGCTTCTCTTAGCTCTCATGTGCCTAACATCACCTATTGCACATATTTATAGCATTTCTAAACTTATTCTCCAAGTAAAGCAAATCCTATAATCTATGGCAATGAAGAAGTCCACGTTTGGCAATGCGTGTGACCGATCCCCTCATGGAGCACATCAACAATTCCACACGCATTTGTGCTTCTTCTCTTGAGTAACCGTTTTTTCCACATTGACAATCCTCTCCACACCACTTGCGCTTCTCTAATTCGTCCAACTTGGCGATCCCCGTCATCACTATTGTTAGTTGTATGAACTAGCTTCTTTGTTCGTACAACTGATAATGCCTTAGTTTTAATGATAACAAACTACCTTATGAACTAATGTGTATATTGAGTGAGATATTGCAGGAAATCGATAGGCCTTTGAGTTATTTAGGAAGCTAAAGCGTGGAAAATAACGAGCTTAAGAGAAGAGACAAGAGCGAGTTCAGCGAGAAGACTAGCGCTCAAGGCACTTAACTAGTAGCAAGGGAACTGAAGGATACTGAAGGGGACCGAACATCGAGAGAGAAGGATCGAGCTGCACAAAGTGACGCGCTACACAAGGAGGACGCGCTCAAGGGGACCGAAGACGCTCAAGGGGACCAAGCGCGTATTTATGGAAAGAAATCTCCCTGGAAGCTAAAGAAGGAAATAGAGCTAAAGAAGGTAAGAGTGGATTCGCCAAGAGATTTTCCATATTCGATATCTAATCAGTTGAAGCTACTTCGTCATTATATTTAGCTAGTTTAGATTTGATACTTTGTTTATTATTATTCCCTTGCTTTTAGGAATTAGTTTTTGGTGATTATTTCTTAGTATAAATAGTTTAGTTTCTTTATCAAAGATGTGGTTGTCGAACTAGAGAGAGAGTGTTCATATTGATTTAGAGCTTAGGCAATAACTTAGGAGAGTTGAGAGAAACTAAGAACTGTGTGTTCGCCTAGTTGTTGTAAGTCTCAAGAGAAATCAAATTCAGCCTACGTCTTGGAATTGAAAGTGTTTACTTGTTCTTAGTCTATATTCCGCACACAAGATTTGATCTTTAGTTAGACTAAGTACTTCACGATCCACAACTATTCATAGGTAGAAATCGCACATTCCCCTATCCTTAGCTTCTCAGCCTTCCCTTCACTGCGCTCGAATCTTCTACGCGCTGGTGTAGGATTCCAGCGTAGGACACACTCTTTGGCACTTGATCCACTTGTATACTTCACTATGAGTTTGAAGCTCGATCCACTAGCTCGCAGCGACTCTCTTCGCTCAGCTAGTACTCTGATCTTCACAACTCATCACCTGGGATTTTATTTTCTTCGTTCTTTATTCTTCAACACTGTCTTGGCGAGACTCGCTTTCCCCGCTAGGCACAAAGCTAGTCTCTAGCTGTCCGCTTGCATCAAAGCTACTCTTCTAACTCCTCAAGCTATTCCTGGAAAGCTTATCACACACAATGGACATCAAATGCTATGTTTATCATCATCAAAACAAGCAAAACGTTTAAGCTACTTAAGCTTAAACTAACAATTTCCCCTTTTGATGATGACAAATACTTAAACAGTGTAAGCACATAATTTTTCAAAACGTACTCAGTTAAGCTTAAGATATGAAAGAGTATTCTACCTCAGTCCTTCACCTGCCCAAAACGTTTACTTCCCTCTTTTGGCATCATCAAAAAGACATAGTTAATTCATCAAAGGGAACTAAAAGGGAACTACTCAGTCACGCTTAACTCAGAAACATGCAAAATCATTCAAAGTGCAAGTAAACTAGACTGTAACCAAGAAGCACTCACAAAATTATAGTCAATCAAAGGCATACTACAGATATATAATAATCCTCACACCTTTTGTAGATGGAATCCTAGCAAGTCTATCAAATAGTCACTCAAGGAATAGTCAGAAAGCAAGTAAGAGTATCAACTTAAATCACCTTCTTCCTCAGTATGTTCATCAGCTTTTACCAAAAGACTTGAATTCTGCTTTGAGTGGCTTCACTTGTCTTAGTGCCATAGGATAAAGAGTAGCTTTCCACTGGTCTCGAGCTTCAAACCGTGAAGCGAGACTGAAAAAGGATTTATTTGATCACCGCTGATTTGGATTGACTTCAGTATATACCTCGCTTGATAGCACTTGCTTTTATCTAGTCGTGCTTGGCTTTGAGGTAGTTAACTCTTCACTCGCTTGAGCAATTGGCGCTTGAATTACTTATACCGGTAAGAAGTACAATCATATTTGAGATGTGATACAATATAGAATTCTTAACATGAATATCAAAGCTCAATTAAGGAGAATTAATGCACATTTAAGGGGGTCACTCACACTCAGATATTTCATGTATTAATCATGTGCATATAGATGCAATACTGGCTTTTTGTCACAATAATGAATATGTCCTGTAGGGGGGGGGTTCAGGGAATCGAAAGCATATCATTAAAGTCAGGTAAGGGACACCGTAGGAATGGATCATTTCTTAGACATGTAATAAGGCAAGAAGACGATCACCATTCTATATTCATGAGGTAAAGAAGAGCATGCAGTGATACAGAAGATAGTATTATGTTTGCATCAATATACATCAAGCTAGTTAGTTCTTGTTTAGATAAAGCGAGTTAACAAGAAAAGACATGAAAGCGCATCTTAACTTATGTTCCTAGTGACAAACTAGTATCTAAAAGCTTAGCCAATTAGAAGGAACTTACAGTGAGTGGATGAATGGTCTAATTGATAGGAATTAAGCCCAGCTGATGTCTAAGATTTAAGAAAGGTACTTGGTTATGTCAGCTATTTGGTTCTCTATTGGCACATGAACAAGCTTCACCCTCTTATGCTCATTGTGATCACGCAAGAATGGTGTTGAACATCAATATGCTTAGAGCGATAGTGATGTACCGGATTCTCAGATAGATTAATGGCACTTGTATTGTCGTAGAGAATTTGTAGAGTACCTAAAGGAACACCATTGTCAACAAGCTGTTGTTTTATCCATAGCAACTGAGAGCAATAAACGGTTGCCGCGACGTATTCAGCTACAGTTATAGACATGGCTACAGAGTTTTGTTTCTTCAAGTCCCAAGACACCAAACAGGGCCGAGATACTGAGCCATTCCACTTCTAATCTTTCTATGAACCAAATAACCAACGTAGTCTGCATCGGTATATCCTATGTGAGAGATCTTACCACCATTGGGATTAGGCCTATAACCGAGTCGAGCTTTGGCAAGGCTCGACTCGTCTTGCATAATACACTTAATGTTCAAACTCGAGCTCGAACTCGATCGAGCTGCATAATTTGGACTCGAGCTCGACTCGACAAGTATATTATACTACTCGAGCTTGACTCGCGAGCTCGATCTTTTTTAAAATTTTCTACCTGAAACTCAAAAACTCTGAGCTCGGCTCGTGAGCTCGAAAAACTACCTAGCAAAACAACATCTAGGCTTCATATTACACAAGCATCATGAGTGTTTACAAGCCAAAATGTGGCAATGTTTACAAGCAACATCAACAACATGTCCAATCCAAAATGTGGCAATCTTTCTTTTCAGCTTCATCACCTTCGTTTGTAGTATCAAAACCAAGAATCATCACATCATCTTCTGAATTTTTGTCACTAAAACTGATATCATCCATAAACTCATCATCCATATTATCTTCAGCATCTTCAACGGTTGTGTCAATGGGATTATCCTGTTTATCTTCTTCCATCAACTACAATTATATTATACAACATCAGAAGAGCAGGATAATACAAATACAGTAACCAGTTCAAAAGCAGTTGCAAATAGGGATTAAAATCAAATGCTTCATGTAGTTGCAAATAGAGATTAAAATACAGAGATTAAAAATACTTTACATTTCTGTGATGATTAAAATATTTCTGCATTTGTATTTTAATCTCTGCAGTTGCAAACAGAGATTAAAAATATTTTTGCATTTGTATTTTAAACTCTGCAGTTTTGTGCAAATGATGTGATGATTAAAACAATTTGGCATACCTCTTCAGAAGAAATAGTCTACAGAGATAGTCTATAGAAATATTTCTCCTGTTAATGCATTTGATTCAATGTTATATGGACTTGATTCAGAAATCAGAGATAGTCTTCTACAAATATAACATTGACTTATTAGTCTATAGGAGAAATAGACTTCCAAAACATTGATTCAAACATAGTATTATACTATTAGGTGATTAATGCATTTGATTCAAACTCATAATAAGTAATAACATAATGAAAGTATTTCTTAGTCTACCAGAAATCGGAGTAGGAGGCAGCCCGCGGGGTCTGGCGGACGGCGGAAACAGAGATCGGAGTAGGAGGCGGCGGCGGGGTCTTCTTCTCCTAACGGACGACGGAAATAGAGATCGGAGTAGGAGGCGGCCGGCGGGGTCTTCTTCTCCTAACGGCCGGCGGAAACAGAGATCGGAGTAGGAGGCGGCTGGCGGGGTCTTCTTCTCCTGACAGACGGCGGAAACAGAGAGGAGGGTCGGGGTCTTCTTCTCCTGACGGAAACATAGAGGACCGGGAGGAAGAGTCGGGACGGCGCGGACGGATAATGGGATGGCGGGGACGGCGGTGGACGGCTGCTGGCTGCTGCTGCGTGCGGAACTGCGGCGCTGCTGCGTGCGGAACTGCGACGCTGCTGCGTGCGGAATTGCGGCGCTGCTGCGTGCGGAACTGCGACGCTAGCTATGAATTGAGGACGAGAGTCGGGAACCGGAAGACAAATAGAAAAGTTAGGGTTTTATTTGGAATATTATATACTTTATATTATTTATTATATATTTATTTATATATATACCCGAGCCGCTCGTCGAGCATCCGAGCTGAGTTTTTCAATACTCGAGCTCGACTCGATAAATTAAACGAGCTCGAAAATCAGCTTGAACTCGAGTTCGAGCTCGAAAAATCGAGTTTCGAGCCGAGCAATTTTCGAGCCGAGCTCGAGCAGCTCGAAAAAAGCTCGACTCGGTTACAGGCCTAATTGGGATATCAGAGACACAAATCTGGAGTCCCTTTCAAATACCGAAAGACTCGCTTGATATTCACAAGATGTGAAGCCCTCTTGCATCCGATTGAGCACGAGCGCACACACCCACCGCGAAGAGTATATCAGGTTTGGAAGTAGTAAGGTACATGAGAGATCCTACCATACCCCTATATATAGTTGCATCCACCTTGGCACCATTTAGATCAAATTCGAGCTTGGCAGTAGTGGAAAAGGGAGTTGGCAGCGGCTTGCAATTCTCCATATCATACTTCTTTAGAAGTCCTTGACATACTTCTGTTAATGAATTTGTATACATGCTTTAGACTGATTAACCTACAGACCTAGAAAGAACGTTAGCTCACCTATCATGTTCATGTTGAATTTTGAGTTCATTGTGTGCTTGAAGTCCTCGACTAGTTGCAGGTTAGCAGAACCAAAAATAATGTCATCAACCAAGGTTATTAGAATCGGATCACAATGAACCCTTAGGATCAGATCATAAAATCGGATCGTAGAATCGTAAGATTTTAAAGATTAATAAAGACTATTCTATATTCATTTATAAACATTGTACTACAAAAATTCTACTAAAATTTGAAGTCTAAAAATTAAATCTGCAAGCATTACTTCAAAGCGATAACTATTCTTCGAATATCAAGTCATGTACACTAAACTATATTAAATCTAGATTCATGACATTTATAGATGAGACTTAGTGTTATAGACAATCTGAGTTAGGGTTGTTTAAGCTTTTGCGCACACATGAGTTAAATCATATGATTTTTATCTGGTACTGTATGAGAGATGTACATATAGATTGATTTTAATCATGCAAAAGATAAAAAGTGAAATACTTGGGCTTTCAAATAGGCCTTAGTGTCTCAGCATAGTTCAATGTTAGGATCGAACATGGATCGTAAAATCGTAAGATCCTATTGATATTATGAGATCCAAACTAAGATTTTAACATATATAGATTCTATTGAAGATCCGGATCAAAGATCAATTTTGGATCGTAAAATCGTAAGATTTTCAGATCCGGATCTAGATTTTAATAACTATGTCATCAACATATATCTGCACGATAAGCACATCACCTTTTACCTCTCTAATAAGCAAGGTCTTATCAACAAGACCTCGCTTGTAATTTTGCTGGAGAAGGTAATCAGATAAACACTGATACCAAGCTCTAGGAGCTTGTTTTAAGCCATAGAGTGGCTTGTCTAAGATATAGACATGCTGAGATTTGAGTTTTCAAATCCGGGTGGCTGCTTGACATAAACTTCCTCATTTATCTTACCATTGAGAAAGGCAGTCTTTACGTCCATTTGGAATATCTTAAATTCCTTATGGGCAGCATAAGCAATCAACAAACGAATAGCTTCAAGTCTAGCAACACGAGCATAAGTTTCATCATAATCAATACCTTCTTGTTGATTGTATCCTTGAGCTACTAGTCTAGCTTTGTTGCGCACCACCTCTCCACTGTCATCAAGCTTATTTCTGTACACCCAACGAGTACCTATGACTGTTCTATCATTTGGCTTAGGTACATGACGCCACACCTCGTTTGGCTTAAATTCTTCAAGCTCTTCTTGCATTCAACAACCCAGTCCAGATCGAGAAGCGCTTGAGTGATGTTCTTGGGTTCTTGAATTTAGACAAAAGCACAACTAGAATATTGGCATTGAGCACTAGAGTGGGTCTGCATAACTGAGTTATATGAAGATATGAATTTGTCAAGGATGGTCTTTTAAGAACTGATAACTTCGATTTGAGTCGAGTTAGGAAGAGTGAGAGTTGTAGTATTTCTTTGAGCAACTATAGCAAAGATTTTAGTGATATCTCCAGGACTCGCTTGAACATCTTCTAGAGTCACTGGCAAGAGAGTCTCATCCGCTGAAAAGTCAGGTGTACCTGTTGACATAGAGCTCAGACTCGTTGCATCTTCAGCGATACTTGGAATGACTTTATCATTCGGAGGAGGATCAATATAATCATCTTCTTCATCTTAAGGGGAGGGAGGGAATAGAGGAATAGAGGAAGAGGGTTGACTAACCTTTAAGAACAGATCCTCGTTAGGAGTTGTAGCAGCGTTAATAGGTCGCTCATCAAATCTTACATGTATGCTATCTTCAACCTTCACGGTTCACTGGTTAAGAAATCTATATGCCTTGTAGCTGGGGCATGGCCTAAGAATATGGCTTCATCTTTCCTGGCATCAAACTTACCTAACGAGTCCCTTCCACTGTTATGAACTTAACACTTCCAAACACCTTAAGATGTGAGATGTTAGGTGTTCGTCCTTTAAGTAACTCATAGGGAGTCTTGTCCAAGATAGGTCTAAGCATTGCCCGGTTAATGATATAACTAGTTGTGCTCACAACTTGAGCCCAATAACACGATGGTAGACCGCTAGATAATAACATAGTTCTAGCCATTTCTTCCAGGGTTCTATTCTTGCATTCAACCACACCATTTTGTTCAGGAGTATAGGGAGATGAAAAATTGTGCACAATCCCTTTCTCTCGACAAAAGGTGAGGAACTCTCTATTCTTAAATTCAGTCCCATTGTTTGAGCAAATTGTTCGAATAGGAAGTCCTAGACTCTTTTCCAGAAAACTAGCTAAGTCATGAAAAGCACCAAGTGCTTCACTCTTAGTCTTAAGGAAGAGAGTCCAAGTGAAGTGAGAATAGTCGTCAACAAGAACAACGATGTAACGGTTACCTACTTTACTTGGCATTTGCATAGGTCCACACAAATCCATATGAATGAGCTCGAGAGGCGCCTTCGTGGAAACTACCTTCTTAAGAGGAAAAGAACATCTGGTTCCTTTGAACTTTGAGCACTCAGAGCAAGAGGTCATAGAGTCTGGATGGATTTGAGGGAGACCACGCACAAGGCCTTTGGATTCTTGTGTAGCAAATGCAGTCTTGCGTGTCCCAATCGCTGATGCCATAGGTTTGACTGCTCCTTTATAGTGGCGAGGCACATTTGTCTAGCTGAGGAAAAACCATGATCAAATAGATAGGTATTGTCAACTCGCTTACCTTTCATTAAGATCTCTTAGTTTGGATATCGCATAACACAAGATGTTGTACTGAAAGTAACTTCATTCCCCCCTTGATCACATAGTTGAGCTACACTGAGGAGGTTAAATTTGAGATTATCGACAAGGTTAACATTATGCACTTCGATAGCGTTAGTGAGCTGAACACTGCCATGAGCCTTGATTTTACCTTGTTTCTTATCTCCAAAAGATACATTACCTCCATTCTTAGCATGAAGAGAGAGTAGAAGGGATGGACTACCTGTCATGTGACAAGAGCAGCCACTATCAATATACCACTTACTCTTTACTTCATCTTCAGTGTTGACCTCTGTGCCTAGAGTTTCTGCTGCCATTAAGCAGGACGAGAGCGAGAGAGAGCGAGAGTTTGAATCATGATTTGGAACACCTTTGGCTTTGTTTCGTCGTTTAGCCGGTTGTTTAGCTTTGTTGGAATTGCTTTGTTCTCTGAAGTATTTCCTGACCAATCTCATCATTGTTTCAACTTCCCTGTCCTTCATGATTCAAATATGCTGAGATATAATAGATATGACAATTAAAGCATATGAGCAAGCTTGATTCAAACTAGAGAGTAGGAATCGAAGCAAATGAGCGTCCAAAGCTCTGATACTAATCATAGGTTTTTGACATTCGTTAAGAACGAATCAAGTAGCTTTGATCGGCTAGCACTTATAAAAGAGTAGATCGATCAACTCGCTTAAGTGTTTTGAAGGTATAAAAGTTGAAAACACGTTTAAGCTAGTCTAAACTCCAGGTAAACACAACTAGCTAGTAGGCTAGTGTGTTAGAGTTGCGGATAAGAGTTTAGCTACAATACTTTGAACTAAAAATTGTTAGATGATAAGTTCGGCTCAAGTGCAAGATTTTCTCAAGGTGAGAACCCCAAGCTTCTACTAAGCTCGGGATAAAACTCACCACTAATTAGATTATATTAAATCAAGAGAATTACAACACTCGTAACTCTCCCAATCAATACAATCTACTTTCAACTCAATACAAGTGATCATCTCTACTCTCAAGATGATTTAGCTCACACACTAAACTCTAGCGACCTTGGCTAAGAATAGCTCTCCTCTAACTATGACTCTTACCAACTCGCTCTTGCTTTCTCCTCTCAGCAAGTGAGGTTTTTCCCTAAGCACTCAGCTCTCTAGATTTATCTCTAAAGCCTTTAGCTCTCTATACTTCTCTTAGCTCTCGTGTGCCTAACATCACCTATTTCACATATTTATAGCATTTCTAAACTTATTCTCCAAGTAAAGCAAATCCTATAATCTATGGCAATGAAGAAGTCCACGTTGGCAATCCGTGTGACCGATCCCCTCATGGAGCACATCAACGATTCCACACGTATTTGTGCTTCTTCTCTTGAGTAATTATTTTATCCACGTTGGCAATCCTCTCCACACCACTTGCGCTTCTCTAATTCGCCCAGCTTGGCGATCCCCATCATCACTATCCATAGGTAGAAATCACATATTCCCCTATCCTTAGCTCTCGGCCTTCCCTTCACTGCGCCCGAATCTTCTTCGTGTTAGTGTAAGATTCCACCTTAGGACACACTGTTTGGCGCTTGATCCACTTTTATATATTTTATAGTTAATTTTACATTTTCTTGTATGCGGAGTCTACACTCGTGAGTTTATGTATATCAGGCATTTTTTTCCAAATTAATACAAGACTTTGGAGCTGCTTAGCACGGAACGAATTGGACTAGAAAGTCGGAATTTAAGCTCAAAAATATTGACTGGATTGATTAAGGTGGGCCAGTCCATGACAAGTTGAGTGGAGTGGATGGCAAGGTTAATTAATACAAGAGACATTACTGGAATTTGGGGTTTACGTAGTAAATGAGAATTAATTGAAGCATATTTAATGGAGGACCATTATGCTTCAAAAGGAGAGTTTCTTTGACTTTCTATGAGTTCTTGTTGGCAGTGTTCTAAAAAACGTGCATAGGCGCTAGGGGATGCTCAACGTTACAAATTTATCAGAGGCGTTTATAGTTAGGCGCCACCTTAAAAATCGGCCGCCTAACCTGCCTAGGTCCGCCTAAGTGCCTCCTAGCCCGTCTAGCTCGCCTAAGCGGGGCTAAGGTGAAAGGTGTAGGTATTTTATCCATGTGATGTGTGGATGTGCAAGTGCATATAATGTGGTGGAAAGTGTAGGATTTAGTATTGTAGATCTTTTTTATGAAAAATACTATAAAGTCTATGAGTTTTGGATGATTAATTAGCATATTATATGCTTATATTAGAACTTACGTAGTCAAATTGAAAATTATGAAACAATATATTTCTATTTTATTCTATATAAGAAATTTGGGTTAAAATATAAAAAATAAATGCTATAACATTGATTCGCCAAGGCCTCGCCAAGGCTCCCGCCTAGACGCTAGGCCCCCCTCACGGCCTAGTACATGCCTAGCTTTTTTTAGAACCTTGCTTGTTGGTGAGTTTGGAGAAACACAACCGTTTTTTTTTGCTTTTGAGATTGAATTTCATGTGGGAGTTTTGAAGCTATTTTGATTCGAAGACTTGGTATTATCGTTCTAGCCTTTATTAACTTGGATTATTATTTTGTATTGAGATTGGATTTTCTTGTCTCTTGGTGTTATTGCATAGTCCATATATTGTTGGCTAGTTTATATCATTTGATTATGTCTTTGATAATGCTTGGTTAAATTCTTAGTTCTAAGGTTATGTTGATCTAGACAATGCGAATTTAGATAGAATTATGTTTTTGCCTGAATTGAAATATTGTTGATTCGTTCATAGAAGCTTTATGCCCATTTTAGCTTAGGCTAATTAGATCCTATTAGAGTTTGAGACTGAAAGGTGATAACGATAATAGGTAATCAAGTAGGGGTCTGAGACTGAAAGGTGATAGCTTTTACCGGAATCCTAGGAATTGAAACTGAGTGTTATTCGTGCTAGAGCAACTTAATTACTCTTGAGGATACTAAGCCGTCATAGATGCTCTAAGTTTAGGTTGATTTAACAGAGCGAGAAAGAAGATGTTATTTCAGTTTATATCTAGACTCTAAGTGCCTAATGGTTTTGAATGAGATTAGCTCTACGCGACAACGATTTCTAGTCTACTTTAGACACATTTACTATCGCTTGAAAGGAGTTAGAGAATTACCTTAGATGACTTACCTTCAATAATTAGACTAGATTCGGGCGGAGTTTGATTTTATCTATTGAAGCATTGTCGCAGTGATCCTTAACCTTAGATACATTTATTCCGTATATCTCCTATCTCTTTTATTTGCTTTCTTAGCTTTTGATTAGTATAGATTTCCCCAATCTCATATATTTTCGGCCTAGCACATTGATATTGTTTCAATTAATATTACATTGGTCTCTGTGTGATCAACACTTGATTACTACAACCAGGGGCAGATCTAGAATTTGAGTCGACTGAGAGCTAGAATTGTTTGCGGTACAAATGAATTCCCGCGTAGCAGGGAATTTTTTTAGGGTATTATTTTAGTGAAAATACCAAATGTATTATTAGGTAGACCATAAATTAGTATAAACTATTTTATTTTCGATGAGACACAATGAAAATATAAACAAATTCATCAATTTTATCACCTTGAAAGAAAATTAGAGATCTTTCTTCAGTAAAAATACCTAAAATAGTACTAGTTAGACCATAAATCGGTAGAAAATATTTATATTCGAGGGCAGGCAAAACAAGAAAAACATAGTTCATCTTAAATTTTTTAAATTATCGAACCAAATTTATTAAATATTATATTTTAAAAAGGTTATTCCCGGTGTAGCCGGGATTTTTTTTATATCAAAAATACCTATGATATTATTAGGTAGATCATAGATTTGTAAAAACTATTCATTTTTGGAGATAAATACAATACGAAAAATGAAAAAAATTATCAATCTTATCACTTGAAAAAAATTAGAGGTTTCTTTTAAGTAAAAATACCTAGAATATTATTAGTTAGACCACAAATTAGTAGAAAATAAACATATCCGGGGGGAAACTTTTTTCTCAGTGGGGGCTGCGTCCCCACTCATCCCAACATGCAACTGATCTCGTACATTTGCGAGTAGGTTTTAGCCACATCAATCTAGTCTTTATATGGAACTTCTGCCTTGTTTTCATGGGCTTGAGATGATGAATAGAGCATAGGCGGATCGTCGAGATTGATTCCACTGAGTTCTCAAGAACCGAATGCTCTTGACTAATCATGATTATCACCTCATATACACGAATGGATGGGATATGAAGGTTTAGCATGTCAGTCAAATATTCAATTCGATACGATGGATGATGGGATTGACTCGGTTTTCACTTTCCTTGATTAGTTGATTTGTTAATCTTGATTCAATTACCGGTCATATGCGTGCAATAGTGGCAAAGATGCAAACTGTCCAATTAAAGCTTTCTTCCACCCTGGAAATATGTTGTCTGACTGGAATCGTTCTTTTATTGTGTTAATTCCTAAGCAAGATAGCCCTTCAAACATTAACCATTACCGTCCGATCGGACTTTGTAACTCCTCGTACAATATACTTTCAAAACTTATGGCTAATAGGCTTAAGAAGCTCCTTCCCAAAATCATAGGTCCACTTCAAGGTGCCTTTGTGGAAGGACGCCTTATTCAGGATAACATCTTAGTAGCACACAAAAAATTTCACTCCTTCCATAACAATAAGCGTAAGGGTCATTGTTGGATGACACTCAAAATTGACATGGAAAAAGCTTATGACAAGATTAATTGGAATTTTATTTATGAATTTTTTTCTAAATTCGGATTCAGTGGGAAATTGATAGCTTTAATGAGACAGTGTATGGAATCGGTGAATATCTCAGTTCTGGTTAACAATCAACCGGGTATGGAGTTTCAACCCTCTTGTGGCCTCCGACAAGGAGATTCCATTTCCCCCTTTATATTTATTATTGCAATGGAATTTATGGCAAGATCACTACAACTTTTCTCATCCTGGCAGAATCAACCAGTTGGAATTAATATCACCAACTCTGGCACTGTTACCCCGATGTTGAGCTTTGCAGATGATACGATTATTTTTGCAAATGCAACCTTATACTATATACGCTTTATAAAACAGTTCCTCGACAATTTTGCAGCTCAGAGTGGCCTCTCAATTAACTTTGAGAAAAGCTCCTTACATATTTCCTCAAATGTGTCCAAAATTAACGCCAACCAACTGGTAGGTGAGATTAATGTTAAGATTACCTCGAAATTAGAAAAATGTCTTGGAATTCCACTGGTCAAAGGTATTATCAAAAAATGTATTTTCGATGAATTTGTTAACTCGGTTAAACATTAATTGACTAAATGGAAAACTTCGTCGCTTTCACAAGCAGGGCGAAAAACCTTAATTCAAGCTATCAGACTAGTAAAGCAAACTATCTTATGCAATGTTTCCTGTTGCCTTCTGGCACTTGTAAAGAGCTTGATGATATCTATAAAATCCTACTGGAATAATTTTGCTGCTAATTTCCATCCTCTTATTAGTTGGGATAAGATTTACAAACCTAAAAACGAGGGCGGTTCTGGTCTCAGACTTTCCTTTGAAAACAACAAAGCACTTCAGATGAAGCTTCTTTGGAGAATCCTGGCATCTCCGGATAATATCTGGGTAAGAATTATTAAGGAAAAATACTTAGGCAACAGTAACTTATTGGAGATTCAGAAGTCGAAAAAATTCTCCTGGCAATTCAACCGCCTGATCAGCCTCATTCCAGAATTTAAAAAAGGACTCAGATCAGTTATTGGTAATGGAAAGTCAACCTTTTTCTGGACTGATACGTGGATTGGTAGTGATCCCCTGGATAGGAACTTCCAAAGCTCGAATTATGATGAATTATTTTGGATTATATCACTTCAAACCATCAATGGGACACCAAAAAGTTGCTGAAGGTTTTACCATTCGCAGTGGTGGACACAATTTCTTCCCAATATCTTCCAAAAAAGGACATTCCAGATAAACTCATTTGGAGCCTCTCGAGTGATGGTAGTTTCTCCACCAAGGCCGCCTTTAATCTGTGTAGAGCAAAGGGTGTCGAGGTTAGCTACAGTCACCTTCCATGTTGGAAGGCGAAACTCATCCCTAAAGTGGATGAATCATCTAACCATTTGTTCTTCGATTGCGTATTTACTAGGAAGGTCTTCTGCAACCTCGACTATATCAAGAACACTAACATCAAGTTGACAAAATATGGCGATTTCATAACTTCAATGGATGCTTTTTGGAAACAGAACCGGGATGGTGATCTCACATTCTTTGTGTGGTGGAATATTTGGCAAATGAGGCGAACATACTAAGGTTAATAATATCATAGCTACTGTGCTGAGCCAATACAACATGTGGAAGCTAAGGGATGATTCGGTGAAGAACCGTAGCCTCTCTAGAAAATATATGGGAAAAACGCTATGGCGTAAGCCTACTAGAAATATGATAAAAATCAATTTCGACGGATCGGTTAAATCTAATGGGCAGTGTGCGATTGCCTTTGTATCAAGGGACCACTCTGGCTCCGTTCAAGCTGTTGATAAAACATATTTGAGTAATAAATCTGTACACCAGACGGAAGCTTTGGCTGCTCTGTCCGCGATCAGGGCAGCTGGTGGTTTGGGGTATAAGGAGATAGTGTTGGAAGGTGATAACCAGACTGTCATCCACGGGTTACAGGGGGCCTCTCGGGTTCCCTGGGAAATCATGTTTATTATTGAGGAGACTCGTGAACTTCTTGCGGGCTTTAACAAGGCGGAAGTTAGACAATGCAAAAGAGAATGTAATAAAGTGGCGTACTTCGTGGCTTCTAATCAAGTCAACATCAGCGCTATTATGATTACAACTCGACTAGCCTCGTCAAGGGAGGTGTGCAACTTCGATCTCAGGAGAAATGAGTTTTTGACACTTCAACATGCATCCCATTCGGTGCGGGATTTCTTCTCAATCATCTTGTCCGATGATTTTGGCCTGTCAGGTGTATAGGTCTTCGGTTTGCTTGTACAAAAAAAACACTATTTCCACTTATTTAAAATTACAGTGCTATTTATCATGATTCAGTCATTTTCCCTCTCTTTTTTTGCAATTTAGTGAGGTTGCACAAGCAAAATTATTTTTTTAACGAGTAACATGAAAATCCTTCATAAATCTAGGTAACCTAAATCATTATATATGATTATTTTAATAAAAAAAATCGAAAACAAAAACTGAAACACATTCTAGAAGGAATAAGAGATTGAGTGTTGTCTTTCTCCATTAGATGCAATCGCTGACTGGGGGAGACACCGGACAGACATAGTCAACCTGAACCACAAGAGAAATCGAGCGAAATCATTGAATCTGAAGTTGGAGATTTGAATCCTAGAATGGAGAGAGTGGAGCATAGATTATGAGAGTTGATGGTTGATTTTATATTTTTTCTCTTTTACTCCCCTCATCATCCGAGATCTAATTTATAATTTTCTTATTTTTAATGAAATTTACACCTCTCCTCATCCTCTAATACCACTCACATTGTTGTCGTGGATAGCCGGGGCAAATGTCACATTTTTGGGATGATGCCTAGGCATCATCCCCGTCTCACCTAGTGGGTGGGCATCGTGCCTCCAATGTATTTATTTTTTAGATCTTTTACATTAAAATAATATAATGGTTAATTTATTAATTTTAATTTTTAATGTAGAGTTAAATTGTTAACTTTAATTATTACACATTTCATTAAATAAATTTATAATATTAAAATAGTCTTAAATAACGAAATCAAAATTTGAATTACGACAAAGAAACATGTTACACTATGCGAATTACAGAACATACCAGAGTTCAACAACAAATATGAAGACATTAACGCGGACGGAAACAAGCTTAAAAATTGACATAAAGACGACACACTAGAAAACAATTAACGTTCAGTCAATGAAATTGGCTTGAACTCGAGCTAGGAGTTGAACCGTTTGGTGTGACATAGAACGATTCCTGAATTTCTCAAATTCTGGGGGACATGTTGTGGGCTATCATTCATCATCATCAATAGGATGGTGGAGACCAGGATAATCCATTTTAAACCTCGTCCACTCAGCATATAGTTGTTTAAGCATGCTGAACCTCAACTTCTTTGATGCCCGTCTTGTAGCCTATTCCAGTAGTCTCGTTCCACTTTTGAGATATAACATCTCAACCTAGATCCGTGCATCCCGGGTTGTTCTGAATGTAGTGGATAGTATAAACAACCAAAACATCGTCAAGATCGTTATTGAAGTCATAAGTAGCTTCACTTTCCTGTTGTATAAGTCTAAATACGTTAATATTCTAGTTTTAAAATGTTGTTATACATCATCACATAATTTTTTTTACCTCTGTCTGAGGAACGTCAAACATCATTTTTGTGACAGTTGACGTCGTCCATGCTGGAACGGGACGCATGTTGCTGCAATTGCTGTTAGAAGAATAGTAATGGAACACCGTACCAACACGATACCTAAGAGATACCCTTGAAAAATGGCTCATGCTGCAAAATATAGAAGGGAAAAGATGTTGTGGGATGATGCTCACGTTGAAAAAAACAGTGTATTTATAGTTGAAGTTGGAGGGAGAGAAGGGTTAAGCTACAGTGTAGGTCACATGCAAATTTCGAATCACTCTCTCATGATGAGATGAGACAATGTCCCAGGTCTTTAGCTGCAAAAAGACTGCATGGTAAAGTCACATCTGTGACAACTATAATACACTACGGATCACATGCATTTGAGAATCCAAGAACAAATTGATGATATTTTGGGTCATAGGCCCAAGTTAGGGTATTTCCCGTATTATACAAGTTGGCCCAAGAGGAACCAATTTTGTGTAGCCCAAATTGTATGGATATCCCAAATTGTATGGATAACCAAAACCGTAATTATACAACTACAAAGGAACATTTTACAAGACGTGAACTGGATAAAACAAGCAAATTCAACAACAAACATAACTGCATTGAACTTAAAGCAAACAAGACACACGATTGTTGAAGCTCGGACAATCAACGCAACCTCCAAATATGTTACATTAGGTCCGAAGTGAGTCTTTCATGCGTGTTGACGTGTGCATTTGACGGTTCATATTCATGTACTCATCGAGAGAGTTTGTTCGAGAACTTGCCCTTTTGACACGAATTCCATCATTGAAATCCCTAACACTTTCCCTCGTGTCTTGTTCGAACTCCATTCTCAGGCTTTCCATCTCACTGTCGTAGTTTTTGTAAGTGTGGTGCTCATCCTCCACTATCATATTGTGGAGTATGATCCAGCAATCCATGATCTTCCGGAGTGTGGATCTGTTATGGGAAAGAGCCGAATTGTGTATTATTTCAAACCGTGCTTGCAAAACTCCAAATGCATGCTCCACATCTTTCTGACAAGACTCTTACAGTTGAGAGAACTTTGACTACATATGAGTTATCAAGTTGGCGACTGTACTCACAAACGTAGCCCAAGATGGATAGATGCCATCAGTTAAGTAGTACGACATGTTGTACTTATGCCATTAACATTAAATTCCACCTGAGGTGTCGTGTCGTTGAGAATATCTTCGAACAATGATGAACGCTGCACTATTGATATGTCATTGAATTTCCCCAAAATCCCAAAGAAAGAATGCCATATCCACGTGTCCTGGGTCGCAACAGCTTCTAAAACAAGGGTCGGTGTTTTGCTTTTCCCTTGGAATTGATCGTGCCACACCGTTGGACAATTCTTCCATGTCCAATGCATGCAATCGATACTCCCTAGCATGCCCGAAAACCCTCTTGCATCATTGATAGCTAGAATTCGTCGTACATCATCTTCATTGGCCCTCCTCATGTAGGTTGCACCAAATTCCGCGTAAACAACATCACAGAAACGCGACAGACATTCCAGGGCCGTACTTTCACCCAAGCGGCAATACTCATCGATCGCGTTGGCACAAAAACCATAAGCTAGCACGCGAATGGTTGCGATGCATTTTTGGAGCGTGGATAACCCCGGGTAGCCAACAACATCTAGCTTGCGCAGAAAGTAATCATCTTGGTGGACCACACCATCAACTACTCGTTCGAACAAGGGTCTCCTCATTCGGTATCTACATCGGAACTTATCTGCATATGTTGCTACATGACCGAAGTAATCTCGTTCCAAAAGCAAGGCACAATCGACTCTATCTCTGTTAATAACTTTACGCTTCTTCCTTGAATTTCTTTGTGGTGCTTGGTGTTGTTGTACTTGTTGTTGTTGGACGATCTGCATCATACAAGGTACGTTGGACCGTACGTAACTACTAACTTGGCCGAGGAGATTGTCAGATGATGAAGAGTTTGATGTAGTAGACATGTTTGTGTTTGGTTATGAAATGAAAGAATATCGGTGTGTGAAAAATGAGTTGCAGAGTTATGAAATGGAAGAAGGTTGGTGTATGAAAAGTGAGTTCCATCTTTGCTTTATATAGAGATGGCTCATCCCTTTGACTCCGAATTTAAATCCAATTTCAAATTCAAGTCGAGTTCAAATTCAAATTTGAATTCGGCGCCAAATTCAAATTTAAATTCGGAATCAAATTCAAATTCAATTTCAGAGCCAAACTCTGAGTTGCAGTGCTTCAGACAACGTCGCAGAGTTGCAGAGTTGAAGATTTTCAAATTCAAAAACAACTTCAATTTCATTACAAACATGCTTAAACAAACCATTCTTCACACACCGACAATACAAACACACTTGCAAACAATTCACACTTCAGAAAGGAAAACAAACACACTTAAACAATACAAACACACTAAAAACTTAAACAAACACACTTAAACAAACACTCAACTTCAATTTCATTACAAACATGCTTAAACAAACCATTCTTCACACACCGACAATACAAACACACTTGCAAACAATTCACACTTTAGAAAGGAAAACAAACACACTTAAACAATACAAACACACTAAAAACTTAAACAAACACACTTAAACAAACACTCAACTTCAGTCTTCCGATTCTAACTTTGCAACCAGTTTATCCACAAATTATCTTTGCTGGGCATTGAGCTTGGGGTAGTTGCTCCAAAGTTCCATCAACTGCACCATCTTTTGAACTTTTAACTCCTCCTTTCTCAAGGCGATTTTCTCCTTCTTTCTGCCCTCCTTCATTTGCTCCTTCGTCATTGCCCACTCAATCTTCTTTTTTTCAATTTCAAGATGTTGGGGATAATTATCATTGAATTGGGCCATCCATGGATTATTACATCCATCTCGGAGTTAACAGAACTAGAACTCTTACCCATCATTTTCTCCTTGTCGCGACCCACCGGACGTTTCAGACTAGATACACTATCGTCCACCAACCGGTAGCGCTTCGTCCCACTGTTGCTACTAGTTGATTCCCTTTGATCAACCCCATCATCATCCAAATCTGTGGTGAAATTAATTTGATGATCCTTCTTCTTCAGGTAAGTCTGCCAGTTTAAGTACATTTCGTACTGCGGGTACTCCTTCAAAACATCCCATTGTTTAAACATGGAAAAACCGTTGTGAAAATTCGGGTTTTCCTTGTGAAACTGTTGTGCAGTTGCTAGCACGTCATCCTCGTTGCACCCGCTGCGCTGACCAATTGCAGACGTTGCCTTCTCGTAGCATGCAAGCCAATGATTCATTTCCTCCTTGATTCGACCAACTCTTTTCCGGAGGGAATTGCAGTACGCCAAATGAGGTCGGGATACATCACATCCCTCCTAGCATCCTCGTACTTCTCATGTATCTTCTTAATTAGAGTGTCACACCTTTGATTAGTCCCAACAATGGGATCTGAGCAAACATCCATGTAGCAACAAAGGAGAACGAGATCCTCATTCTCCAACATTGCACATTCCTTGGTGGAGCTTTGACGTTTGACTCATCATCCCTGCCAGTGGCTGCCTCCTTCCCTTCTCGGCTACGAGCCGTTGTCTTAGGCAGGGATTCGGGCTGCGTCTCCACAACAAACTCCACATCGTCCTGCAAAAACCTTCCGTGTGGCTGATATATAGGAGACGAGAAATATTGGGAGTGCTGCACTTGAGGTGGAGTTTGAAACAAATTCCGAACGGCGTTCAGTGAAGGTGAGCTTGATGGAAGAAGCCAAAGCCTCTCATACATTGGTTGTATTTCTCTGGCTCGTTTGCATTCAACCAAGCTAGCATATCAGGAGTTAACATGCTAGCATTGAAGTTTGGGTCCATCTTGTCGGAAAAATAAAAAATTTAGTGTTTTTTGTGTTTAATGAAGAGAGAAATGAGAGACCGAGGTAGGATGATCCAAATATAGCAAATATTGGTCTCTATTTATAGAGCTCGGAAAAATAGAATCGTTGGTGTTTTTATTTATTTTTAATCATTTTTACATTTTAAATTATAGCCGTTTTAGTAAATAGCCATTGTAAAAACGAAACAAATAATTCATAATCGTTGGCCAATCAAGGACTGCCACGTGACAACCCCTTTAAAATACCAGAAATGTAAAAAAAAATCGTCCACTCACAGGTGGACACGTCGAGCAACACAGGTCTGCTTTGGCTGACCTTTCTTCTTCCTCGCCAACGGCACCCGACGTCTTCAAATTTCGTCCTTGCCCCGACGACGAGCATGCGTTGGGGGAGAGCCGCTGCGACGCGGCGACGCCGGCACCCATGCCGGCTCCCGCTGCGGACGGTCTAATCTCAATCATTCATATTTCTAAACCTACAACTTATATTACTCATTATATTTCATGAGGTTTGGACCTTAAAGGCAAAATTTTTATCGTTCAACCTCGCTATAGAAATCATGAACATACTGACTAAAAAAGTGATGAAAAAGTGACTCGGTAATAATTTTTAAATAAATCGAATCCCCTATGTTCATTATTTGTATAACAAGATTCGACTATGAAATTTTCGCATCTCAAGGTTTAATTTCACCGAACCTAATTCCATATTTCATTGTAACATAACTTTTCACTAGAAATTCCCAATAGATTAGATACTTAGAATCAGGTACAAGTGAAAGTGGACCTTAAAATGCAAAAAAATTCATAACAGAACTCCACCGAACATAAATATAAAATTATGAATAGGGTAAATTTGTTGGGACATGATCATATGCGTACAACTCATTTCATGCGTACGTGCGTATATGAACCTTTTTGTGTTATTTAATGAACCTCGATGTCTTATATTTTGAACCACATATCTACTATGAACCTGAAATTTAATGAACATGCACGGAGATTCATAAATTACACAGAGAAGTTCATATACGCACGTACACACGAAATGAGCTGTACGCACCAGAACCTCCCTCTAAATTTGTTAATCTATTAAAAAAAGGAAAAAGAAATTTTAATTATTTAAAATTTGTCACTGTAGTGTTTTTCACCCCTTTATTAATTTTTAGTTAAATTTGAAAATTCATACACTATAATTTTATTTAATGTGAAGTTTTCGCATTGAGTAATTATGATTTAGGACGCACAATTCTTACATCTTTCTCTAGGTTCTCAATTTTTATCCTTTTGCACGTTCTTCATCGAATTTGTTGTTTACTGCATCTACTAATATCCATGGCGCTCTATTTTGCGCTGGTAGTCCGTTGCTGTCGATTATCACCTTTGTTGTTCTCTTAGGATGGTCAGTTAATTGTTCAGTTATGGAGGCAAGAAGTGAGGCTGGTTCCCTTTCTTCATGGCAACCGCGAGAAGAAACGCTTATGGAGATCTGTGGGATACTGGAACATCAAGTCTCAAAGACTTCTACAAGTGACAAATCTCAGAATATGCAGCGGCAGCAGCAGCTCCGTCATTACTCTCAGATTCCACATTTCAACAACTATCTCGTGTTCATTCTCTCTCGTGCCCAAGTATGCTTTGTCCACATGCTTTTCCTTCTGACTATATGTCTGTTTCATGTAAATCAAAAGTGCTGAGTCTGTTCACTTCTTCCGATGGGGCTATTGATTGTGATTATGTTTATCGTCTCTTGTTCTCTAACCCATCGAGTGTCAGATTTTTGTTTGCTTAATTGTAGGTTATATTTGCTGTTAGTTGATGTCCAAATTTCTCTTCCTTTCCCAGGCTATTTGGTTAGATTTTTCCACAATTTAAGACTTGCTAATTTGGCCTTGTTGCTCGATTTTAATCTAGGTGTTAGAAAACAAAGGTGCTAGGAAATTTGTAAAACTTCTGAAAGATATTAATTCTTCTGGTCTAGGTGAAGCTGCTGTGCCTAATCTGAACTAATGAAAACTTCAATATCTGATTGTTGCCTTACTGTATGTAGGGAAAATCGTTGGAGATACGACAAGCTGCTGGCTTGCTTTTGAAGAACAATCTTGGAAATACATTCAAGAATATTTCCCCTGCAAATCAGCATTACATAAAGTTTGAGGTATTACGCTGCCTCGGGTCACCTGATTGGAAAATTCAGAGCACAACTGGAACAATCATCAGTGTTATTGTTCAGCTGGGTGGTATTGTTGGGTGGCCTGAGCTGCTCCATACTCTTGGCACTTGGCTTGATGGTGATGATCTTAATCAATTGTATGGTGCAATGGATGCTTTGTCTAAGGTATATTCTTTCCATCAAGTTTAAATCCCCTGACGAGATATCTATGCTAGATTTTGCTGAAGATGAAAGTCAATGATAAAGTAAAAATGTGCTTCAAGGTGCAATTCTGGCTGTTGTAACTTGAAAAGCTTGTTATGAAACTGTAAACGAGGTTAAAGCAAACATGTTAACTGCTTTTCACCCTTATGGTATGGCGGTATCTTATAGATTCTGATTGAATAGTCATTTTAGTATATTTAGGGACTCAGGACGCTGATAGATTTAGTAGGTTATTGCAAATATTCTATTTAGATGCTGTACTGGTAGGACTGCATAACGAACTGTAACTGTGATAGAAGTGATCCGGGATGAATTAACTTAGGTTTTGATGTGATTCTTATTGGCAAGTAATATACACCACAAAGCAATTTTAGGCATAATAGATGTGCATGCTTAGCCCATAATGATAAAGATTTATCTTTATAACACCAAATTAAATTGTTGGGTTAATTCATTTCTTTTCTTTTCTTTGTTACTGTTTGTTTAAATATAGTTCTCTTTGACAATTAGAAATGTTATGGGAGTTCTATAAATTGTTGTTCGTTTTGCTGCTTTTTTTGCTATAAAAAAGTTATACTCTTATGCTTGCTCCTACTGTTTAAGATATGATCGGTAATGAAGGTGAAACTTAGAGGAATAAGGCAAGAGAGACCTATGCTCTAATGCCATGGGAGTGAAAAAGGAAGCTGGGATTATTGAGATTTTTGGATCTGATTAATTCTGTTGAAGAGGTTACAAACAAGAATATAAGCCTTATCTTACCCTAAAAGTAACAAGTACAAAAGCTGTAAAAGGGACAGAAAAGTAACAGGTACTAATAAAGCTGGAAAAGAACATTTAGAAACCTAGCATAATATCCAAGGTAATTAAAATCGGGATTTTAGGGTCGGATCATATGGAACCCTTAGGATCGGATCGTAAAATCGGATCGTAGAATCGTAAGATTTTAAAGATTAATAAAAGACTATTTTATATTCATCTATAACATTGTACTACAAAAATTCTACTAAAATTTGAAGTCTAAAAAGTAAATCTGCAAGTATTACTAATTCTTTGAATATCAAGTCATGTACACTAAACTATATCTAAAATCTAGATTCAAGACATTTATAGATGAGACTTAATATTATAGACAATCGCAGTTATGGTTGTTTTACCTGTTGCACACACATGAGTAAAATCCTATGATTTTTATCTGGTACTATATGAGAGATGTATATATAGAGTGATTTTAATCATGCAAAAGATAAAAAAAAGTGGAATAGTTAGGCTTTCAAATAGGCGTTAGTGTCTCATCATAGTTCAATGTTAGGATCGTATATGGATCGTAAAATCGTAAGATCCTACTGATATTATGAGATCCAATAAGATCCACAGTAAGATTTTAACATGAATACATTCTAATGATAGATCCGGATCAAAAATCAATGCTGGATCGTAAAATCGTAAGATTTTAAGATCCGGATCTAGATTTTAATAACCATGATAATATCCTATGACTGAAAGTATTACTTACATGGAATTATCATAATAATTACTTCTTGAAATGACAATGAAGCTTTGAAAGATGATATTTGTCTTCGATTTTGCTTATTGAGAAAGATTGCCATGAATCTGTTTCTCTAAGGCAATGTTCAACTCTAAGTTCTGCTGGATTACCTTTGCTATAAAGATTCTAGTTTCTTCTTACATAGACACTGAGGCTTTCCGAATTGCTAACACAACTATGTTTGATGAACCTTATGATGCTTATAGATATGCAAGGATGCACCGCAAATATTAGATTCAGATGTGCCAGGCATGAATGAACGACCAGTAAATTTATTCCTTCCAAGATTTTTCAAGGTTTTTTTCTCCCAATGTTCTCATATGGATTTTGTTTATATAGTACTTATTTCTTGCTATGAAGGGCATTGATCTGCCTTCTAATTACACTGCTTATACTTGCAACATTTTATGTGCGAATGTTTTTTTAATCTCCTTATCTGGTTTTGGACAAACAGTTGTTCCAATCACAACATTCAATGTTGAGAAAGCTGGCTCTGAGTTCTGTTAACCAATACATCATGTCAATGCCTGCTGTGAGTATATGTACAAATTTGTCTTAGTATGATATGTCATGATTTTATATGATAATCATCTTTCTCTTTCAGTTTCTGTATAAGTCAATGGACCAGTATCTCCAGAGTTTATTTATGCTTGCCAATGACACTATGCCAGATATCCGGAAACTGGTAAGGTGTTGTTTCCTAGTATATCTTTATTACTTACTCCATTGAGCTCTGGAGCTCTAGAAGGATTAGTTTCTTCTTATAGTAGAATTTTTGCACAATCTTATTCTTTTTTGCCTCACTGCTATAAAAAAAGTTGTTTGTTGAGGAAGAATGGAGAAGAGATGATTTTTAATAGAAAAATTCCTGTCTGAATGGTCTGATGAAGGGAAAGAAGGAATTTTGGGATAAAGTGCATGCCGGACTTCTAGAAGTAATATCATCTACGCTAATAGGAAAAATTTACGCTTCACAACGCTTTTTCTGCAATAATACCTTTCTGTTAGAAAAAATTATTTAGTTCTTTAGTTTCACAACAGAGGTACTGGATTTATACTTCTACACAATACACATGGCTTAGCCTGCAGGATATTGTTGACCCGTTCATTCCTCTTTTGATACTGCAGCATTTAGCTTAACCTCCCCTTGTAGAAGTGAACGAATTATAGTTTCTTTTGCTAATATATATATTTTTTGGTATTAAGATAAATTTATTTAATGTGTTGTGCATAATGTGAACAGGTATATGATGCTTTTGTTAAGCTAATTGAAGTCCACCCCTCTTTCTTACAGGTCGGAAATGTATTATGATTTTTTTCCCCGTGCAAACTTAAATTATTTGACTGATTTCCTATAACATAATACTTTCATCATTCTGCACCCGAAATACTGCAGCCATATCTGAGGAATGTCGTAGAGTATGCACTGCAAGTTAGCCAGGATGGTAGTGATGAATTAGCACTTAAAGCTCGTGAAATTTGGTTAGTGTTTATGCTGTGGTCTTATCTGGCTTTCACATTTGCGCATTGCTTGGTAATGATTCAAATTTATTGAAAAAGAATTTCCTGTAATTTGCATTTCCTAGCGCTGCATATTCTGATGCTTCATTGCCACCAGAGGACCTGAGAGAATTCCTGCAGCGGCTGATTCCTGTAGCCTTCTACCATTTATGACCTCTACCTGCATATCTTTCCTCTTTTCTTTTTTTTTTATAAATGTTTATAACTGACTAGTATGTATTTCTAGGTCTTATCTTCAAGTAAGGTCTTTGCTGCTGCTGATGAATCACTTGCTGAAGCAGAGGTCTGTATACTAGCATGCTTAGATTCCCTCCAAAATTTTTCATGTATTGGCTGATATCTCAGTGTATGCCCTGACAATTTTTACACTTGAACTTTATCTTTCTTCTCTTTCTTTCGCAGGATCAGATGCCTTATTTACAGTCTGATTTGGAAAACAATGCATTTAAGCCACCTACAATGAACATCTCTGCTCAAGAATGGGTGTCTCTAATTGAAGACTTCCAATTTGGAGGGTCACGTCGACAACAATGGACCTCTCAGTTTACCCCACTCTCTCTCCTCCTCGACCTTTCTCTCTCCTCCCTCCTTAAAAAGGATTTTAATTCCTCTACCAAGCTCAACATCCTTGTCTTCCTCCAAGAATTCTCCTTCCTCTTGATCTCCTCTGATTCCATCTCTAAAATCATTGAAACCCTAAAGCTTGTGATCCAATCCCCAATAGATGGTGTCTCCGTTACTTTTTCTCTTAAGGAGCAATTCCTCGTGTCCACAACCTCAATAATTGTAACTTTGGATGATGAGGACAATGGTGCTGTTTTAGCAGAGCTTGAGAGTCTTGTAGCTATTTTAATTGCGATTATTAATCGGCCTAATCATGTAGTTGACCGTCAAACACGCGCCGTGGCCTGCGAATGTCTACGCGCGTTGGAGGAGAGATTTCCTGGCTTGTTGGCTGAGATTGTTGGGCATTTGTGGGCCCTATGTAAGATCGAGAAATCACATGCTTGTCAGAGCTATCTATTATTGCTTCTCCAGGTAATTCATCATATTGTTGACAGGAAGTTAAGAGTTGATTCTATTGTCAACATCTCTGTTCCCTTGTCTCCCTTTAATGTCCCCAATTGGTTGAAAACTACTAGTGGTGGTTATGGTGGTGAAGAGCTATCAAGTTCAAACGGGAAAGAATTAAGGAGAGTTGTATCGTTTCTGCTGGAATGGGCTCAGGTTTTGACGCCTTATGGTATGGCAGATTTCTTGTCTATGGTTATACCTCTAGCTGTTGCACTTGAACTACAGGTGTCATTGTTGAAGGTTCAGTTTTCAGGATTGCTGTACACATTTAATCCATTGCTTCACCATTTGGTACTGATAATGCACTTGAATTTTCCTGCTGCATTTGTTGGGCAAGAGGGTGAGATTATGAAGCGCCTCTTTTTGATATCAAGAGAACGGCAGCATAGATTGGAGTTTCGATTGCTTTCCCTTCACTGGTTACTGTGTATTGTTGAAAAGTTTTTGGCTAATGAAGGGAAGGTTGGTCTTGTCTCTGGAATCAGAAATTATATCTTTCCGAATGTGTTTGATCCTCTTGCTTTGAAGTCTTTGAAGCTGGACTTGTTTGCGTTGTGCTATATCTCTCTTGATTCATGGAGATGTAGAAGATCAGGGGAGTCTGTACCTGAAGAAAAGGATCTAGAATTCTTTTTTAAGTACTTGGATTGTCTTGTACATGGGTTTAAATGGTTGCCTTCTCAAAGCACTGACATTTCTGTGGGATTTCGGACCATCCATAAGTTATTGACTGGTTCATCAACATCTCAAACTGTGCAGGAGTCTACCATCTTTCATACTGTACAGGTATGTCTTACATGCTTACTCTCCTTTTTTTGCTTCCAGTTCTGTAGTTTGCTGAGCTCTCGAGGAAATATCTGGTGAGTTTGAGAACAATCATTCCAATATACAGTTATGGCATGTGTAAATAATAAGTCATATCTCATTTGAAGTTCTGTTGACTTAATAGCGCGGTGTTATTTCAGTAGCATTTGGAAATGCAAATGTGTAACTGTATAGGCTCTTTCCAACTAAAAGAACATATGCAAATTAGAATGGAATACCTTTTCATACAACTTTTCAACAGCAATGTAAAAAAAAGAGCGGAACATATTCATAACTTCTCTTGAGGTGACAAACTGAAATTCTGACAGTGGAATTGGAACTTTATGCATTTAGGTATCTTCTATGTTTCTAAAGGTTATTAGAGCATCTTCTGACCATCTGTTACAAAATGTCTCCTTATGATATTCCTATGATTATAGTATTCATATAATCTTTTTTTTCCTCTTCCTGCAGAACATGCTGTTAAACTTAATATTCGATTCCCAGAAGTTGGTACCTGTAGCTGTTGCTCTGGTTGATCGCATGCTTCAATGTCAGAATCACTTTTTTCTTGGCGAAAATCTGCTTCTGACATTCGATGAGCATTTGCTTCCTAAACTTCCATTAAGTCACGGATTAAGATCATATTTCCCAATATTCGATAGAATTTGCAGAAGTGGTAGCATTTCTCCTCAACGCCTTCTAGTTCTACTCAAGAAGTTCATTGTTTTCCTTCAAAACGGACACGGCCCAGATTCTGGATTAAAATCTTGGTCTCAGGGCAGCAGAGTTATCAAAATATGTAGAACAATGCTGATGCACCATCCCACTTCCAGATTGTTCATTCCACTTTCTCACCTTCTTGCATATACTTCTCTTTATTTCCCTGATCTCGAGGTCCGCGATAATGCAAGGTACTCTTTCTAAGCTTTATTTCATATGATTTGATTCCTTGAATTGTTTTCTAAGCATATCTAATTACCAGGATCTATCTGCGGATGCTAGTATGTATCCCCGGGAAGAAACTAAGACAGATGCTGAATTTCGGTGAACAACACATGGGCATCTACATGGGTATCTCACCATCACCACACTCAAATTCATTCTTCAATTCAACCAAGTCTAAAACTATCTCGTCATACATTCATCTTGAACGCGTGGTACCTCTTCTAGTGAAGCAATCTTGGTCTTTATCCTTCCAACTTTGGGATTGACTCAAAAATCTTCCCATAACGAACCAGTGGATGATAATCCTGAATTTGCCATGGAAGCTAGTAGGATCGAGCGAAAACCAGAGGTTTTGCGAGTAATGGACTCAAAGATCACAAGAATCTTAGAAATACTTCGGCTGCATTTTTCATGCATTCCTGATGTTCATAATAAACACACACATAGACTCAAGATCAAAATATCATGTGTACTGAGGCTCAAATCAGAGGCTTTCGAAAGCATCTACGCAACCATGCTATTGTTTTCTTCATCAGCTCCGTATGGAAATATTCCCTCTTATCATATTCCATTTCTTACCGGCGATATTATTCCGGAAACTAAAAAATCCAGGTCAGCTGTAATGATCGAGATAGAGCCAAGAGAACCGGTGCCTGGATTAATTGATGTAGTAATTCAGTCAAACGCAGAGAACGGTGAGATTATCAATGGACAGCTTCAGAGCATATCAGTTGGTATTGAAGATATGTTCATCAGGGCTATCGCCCCTCCCAATATCGCGCAAGATTCAATTCCTGAATATTACTCTAATCTTTTCGAGGCATTGTGGGAGGCTTGTGGAAGCTCTTCCAACACAGGGCGAGAATTATTCTCATTGAAAGATGGAAAAGGGGTCGCGACAATATACGGTACACAGTCAGTGAAGCTAATACAAGTTTCGTCTTCTTATGTGATTCATGTTGTTGAGCAGAATCTAGCGCGGTTCGTTGTGAGTGTGATTGGTGAGCCGCTTGTGACGCTGGTGAAAGATAGAGGGATTGTTAAAGATTCTAGTTGGGTGGTGGATTCCTCTGATCGGAAAGATTCTTGTGAGTATGAGCAATGGCCTCTGTGTTTGACCTATTACAATGAAGAAGATCAAGATGAAGATGGTTCGGGTAATATTGTGAAGACAAACATGGGTGGTTTTAAGGTGTTGGTGTTTCTGCCGCCGAGGTATCATCTTCTGTTTCACTTGGAAGTTTCTCATGTGTCTACGTTGGTTCGGATTAGAACGGATCATTGGCCGTGCCTGGCGTATGTTGATGATTATCTTGAAGCTCTATTCATTTCCTGAAATGTTGGAGAAATTCCGAATATACATTCTTTTGTCCGTGTAATACACATTCTTCCGGTATAGTATAGATGTATACGAGGTGTAATGGTGTAAATGTCCAAAATTTCTGGATTTGCCGTTTTGTTGTCTTCTCAATTTTTGTGTTTGGCGACTTCAGATTTCAGAACTAACTCAGCTTTGTTGTTGCTGGGTTATGAGTCAAATGTCACGCCATATTGTTTTTCTACTCAGCTGCGTTGACATCTGGCAGCATTAATCATTTCTTACTCAAGGTCCAGGCGGAGCCAAATTCTTAGGACATTGGGGACACAATGAATCAACCATGACCATGAGTCCATGATCGTGTATTTACCGTGCCTTTTTCATGAACACATGCATTACTGGGGCTCATTTGATGTCTTCTGAAATCGGAAGGAAATTATAAATTATGCCCAAAGTACATGTAGATTTAGGGTAGAGATGCGGAATATAAGGAAAAAGAGAATAGACGAGAGAGAAGATTGAAAAATAAAATATGAATTTTTGAAATGGATCATGCCTTAACTTTTTTTAGTGAAATAAATTTGTTTTTTGAGGTTAGAATAACTTATTCTGATAAATAAAAGAATATCTAATTTTTGTTAAATAAAATAAAATTCTTGAACGACTCATTTCTTATACCAATTTTGGAATGACAAATGTGACGAATTAAAGTATATCAACCTTCGATATATCTCTATGAACTTGAATAAGGTTAGAATAAATAAAGGATTTGGACATTTAAAATAAATAATTGTAGTAAACTTTTATATACAGAGTAAATTCACTAGGCCTCATATAATTCTTTAACCCCCTCTTCTTTAGAAATTACATTGACATCCTTATGACAGTTTTTATGGAACTTTTCCATGATGGTTTTTACGTGTCTTCCAGCATGAAAATTTGTCGTAATCAAACTTCTTTCAAGCTTGGAGAATTTTTACGTATCATCAAACTTGTCTTCAAACCTGATAATTGTGTTCATGTGTCATCAAACTTGTTTTAAACTCGATAACAGATTTTATGTTTCATCAAGCTTGAAAATGTGTTATCATTGTCATCAAGCTTGACTCATCAAGCTTGAAATAGTGTCATCAAGCTAGAAAAAAGTATCATCAAATTTTTCTTCAAGCTTGATGATTGTTTTTAGGTGTCATCAAACTTGAAAAAGCGTCTACACGTGATCAAGATTGAAAAGTGTCATCAAACTTGTCGATGCGGGATCAAAATTTTCTTCAAGCTTGATGATTGTTTTTACGTGTCGTCAAACTTGAAAAAGTGTCTACACGTAATCAAGCTTGAAAAGTGTCATCAAACTTGTTGATGCGGGGTTAAGCCACGTTTCGTGATCTAGATAATAAGCACTCAAAAATAACATAAAAGATAGATTATGTTGTGGAAGTAAAGCTCAAACGAGTCACAAACCAAAGAAAGAAGATGAAACCGGTGGAAACAAAGACAAAACCCGATACCTCGATTGGCATGAATCACACCTAGTGATGCAAGAACCTCATCAAAACATTGCAAGAGTTTAGAAACTCAGAATTGATCACCAATCTACAAACTAATGGATAAGAGATGAAATCAATAGCAACAGGATAGAGACCTAATACCGACTTGGCAAGAACCTCTTCCAATGAATCAAAGATCTCACCTTAATACAGCTCTACACAATACTGAGGCGGTGCAACATTTGAAGCACGAAGAGTATGCTTATGAAGTTGTCAAACTCTTAAGCTAGATCAATCAAACAAGATCATTGAATTTTACTTGGAAATCATTTTTATCTGAATTTGACATGCTTTGAAAGATTTCATCGGATACAAGGAGTGGATATGGATCAGAATATTTACCTTAGAGGATATTTTCATTATCATCTTCAACATTATTCTTATAAAACCTATTACTAAAGCAAACTAATTCCGTCTACTTGTTGCATTCCAACAATAATTTCTTCTATGTGTTCCTATTTGTGATATGCCACCTCATTTAAATAATTAGTTTATTTTTTATTTTATTAAGACTGATTATTTTATTATTTTTAAGATAGACTTTAAACATAGATCTTATTTTGTTAAAAATAAGATCTAATTACTTGGATATTGATTATTACAATTTTAGCCATAATGTATTTTAATTTAGAGACAATTTGTAGTGTGAAAGATCCCATCTAATATCTAGCACTCAAGATTAAAAGAGGGAAAAGGAAAAAAGGAAAAGGAAAAAATAAGGAAGGGCATTTTAATTTGTGTGTTCACAATCTGTACATTTGCTCCAGACGAACTCGAAAACCAGTTCTATTTATCTAAGCCTTTGAAGGAAGCAGTCATCTTCAATGGTTTGCTAACGCCGATCCAATATGAGGGTTTGTATACTATCTGCTTTGGATGCGGAGAATTTGGCCATTTTCAAACTCGTCCCCAAGACCCAGCTTGATTGGCCAGACTTGCAGAGGCGAAAAAATTGACCAACACTGATGGATCGCCGAAGAAGAAAAAAACATGGAGTGCTTGGATGGTTCCTACTCCGAGACATTCTCACCCTACAGTTTCTAGCATGAAAACCGAGGCTAATAGGTATACCAACCCAGCTGCTTGTAGAAACGAGAGGAGATTGAATTGATTGAAAGCTACTGATCTTGCTCAACAAAGAATTGTGTATTGTGTTTTCATTCGTTACAACAAAAGGCGAGAAGTTCTTTATATACAGAACTCTCCCAAAAATACAGTACAAGGTCTAAGGCAAAATCAAAGGTCAAAAATACATCCATGTGTCACCTACACTCTCAACATCCGCCCCTCAAGTTGGAACGTCGACTAAACCCAACTTGAGAGACAAAAATCATGTGGATGTTTACTTAGCGCCTTAGTCATAATGTCTGCCAATTGTAGACTCATGTGAATGTAAGACGTTTGCAGGAAGCCTTCTTGTACCTTTCCTCGAGTAAAATGAGCGTCAATCTCTAAGTGCTTAGTTCGCTCGTGGAAACATAGATTAGCTACAATCTGCTTTGTCGCCTTGTTATCACAAAACAACGTTATTAGGAGAGGCACATCCACATGTAAATCATTGAGAAAGAAATGTGTCCAGACCAACTCAGCTGTCGTAGCTTCCATAGCGATACTCTACTTCAGTCGACGACCGACTCACTGTAGCCTGTTTTTTCGTCTTCCAAGAAACCAATGAATGTCCTACGAACACACAAAATCCTGTGAGAGACTTTCGGGTAGTTAAACAGGCCCCCCAATCAGCATCGGAGAAGCCAGTAACTTTTAGACTATCCTGCACAGGGTAAAATAAGCCCTTGCTTGCAGAACCCTTAAGATATCTTAATACATGTGTAAGGGAATGGTGGTGTGGAATTCTGGGATGACTAACGAATTGGGACAAGTGTTCACCGCGTAGGATATGTCCGGTCGAGTCAAAGACAAGTACAACAAACGCCCAACTAAGCGTCTATAAGCCTCCTCATCTTCGAGCAAAACTCCTTCTTCTAACCTCAATTTAAGTCCAACCGGCAACGGGAAATGAGCTGGTTTGGCATCGTTCATTTGTGCTAGCTTAAAGTATCTTCCACATATTTTCTTTGGCTCAAATAACAGCCATCCGCAATGCTCAATATCTCCATACCTAGAAAATAGTTAGCTCTGCTGAGATCTTTTATGGTGAATTTACCATCCAAAGCCGCCTTAATGTCCCTAATGCCATTCTCGTCGGTCTTTGTGATGAGTATATCATCACCATACACCAACAATACCACCACCTGACTTCCCTTACCTAGAACAAACATGGAGTAGTCATTAGTAGATTGGACTAACCCGAGTGAGGTGAGAAAACCAGTCAACTCTACATTCCACTGGCGGGAAGCTTGCTTTAACCCATATAGAGACAGCTTTAGCTCGCAAACCAAGATCTTATCTTCTATTGTATATCCTCCAGGAACTCTCATATATATCCTCTTCTAGGAATCTGTGTAAGAAAGCATTGTTAACGTCTAATTGGTGCAAATTCCACCCACGAGACACAGCCAATGCAAGAACTATACGCATTGTGGGTAGCTTGGCAACCGGACTGAACGTATGCTTGTAGTCCTTACCCAGTATCTGGTCATATCCCTATACCACAAGCCTCGCCTTATGTCTTTCAACACTACCATCAACCCGAAATTTTGTGTTGTAGACCCACTTACAGCCCACAAGTTTGTGATCACTCGGTAGTTTGGACAACTCCCAAGTACCATTCTTCTCAAGGGCTGTCAACTCTTTCTGCATAGCTTCCTCC